>NW_017307258.1:280446-311673 GCF_000935625.1 Nanorana parkeri | reverse complement strand
ATGAGGTCTGGCATCCCAAAACTAGATAGGAATCCCCTCAGTTTGTTGAAATTCACCACAGTGCCAGTGCTAGACTATTTTGCACCCTAGGCAAGACCACTTACTTGCACCCTCCAGCCCCCAATCCCCCCCGCATGGCCTTGCGCCCTAGTCGGCTGCCTAGTTTGCCTAGTGGCAGCAACGGCCCTGCTTATACACTAATAAATCCAGCCTACTAAATAAACAGATTTGATTTTAGAGAGTCTTCAATTCCACTGTAATTGCCACCAACAAAGTCAACAAATACATTCATTAGCAGAACACCAGAGATCTGTATAGCCAGGCCTGTTTTATGGTTTTATGGCCAACATCTTAATTGGGAATCATAAAACACTGAGTATCCAGAACACTAATAAGATATCAATTGACATATCCACTAGTAAGTGAATTCCACATAGATGTCTGGACTCAGATGACCTGTAAATAACCCTATTAAAGGAGAACTATGAGATTAGTGATTTCCACTCACCTCATAGTTCTAAGCCGACCTGTGACACTGAGACTGTCACAGGTCGGCTCAGTAGATCGGGAAGTGAGGGAACACATACCGGGTTCCCTCACCTCTCGATCCTGTCACGGCTCTCTGCCGTGACAGGGGGAGGGGCTGGATTCCCCTCTCCCCGCTCCGATCTGCCAGCGCTGACTGGCGGAACGGATGTGGGAGGGGGCGGGTACAGCTGGCTCTGCCTCTAGACAGGCAGAGCCAGCTGTCACTCACGCAGCTGGGCGGATCCCGTCATCTACGTCGGGATCCGCTCCAGGTGCGGCGTCTCAGTATACCGCGAGCTGTAGCTTGCGGTATACTGAGCTTAGGGTAACGGGAGGATGCTAGTTTGTGTCCTCCCGTTACCCTAAGGAGAACTATGGGGAAAAACACTGACCCCATAGTTCTCCTTTAACAAAACTAGTCTCCGATATTCACCCAGAATGGGGGCGCTACATTAATAACAGATATATGTGTAGATATATCATGAAACACTGGTTGCATACATACTATGCATCCCTTTCTTATGAGGTACAGAGGGCCAGAGACGCACATTACCCCTATTGAGGGAACCATACCATCCTTTACCATCAAGAAAAGAACATCCATACTAATGTATTGCTGAGATTTATAGCACTCTGTACAGTGGCAGAACTACTAGAGCAGAGAGCCAATCTCAGATTGATTTTAAAGTAGAATTAAACTATCCTTTGTTTTTGCATATATCTACTGTTATAGCAAGCAGTAGATATATGCAAAAATATTTAAAAAATAAAAATAAACGTACCAAAAAGGTATAAACTTACCTGTGTCTCCACCGCTCGCTCCCTTCTGAAGATCTGAAGCTTCTCCTGCAGGAGGATGTGGATGAGTGCATGCGCGGTAGAGATTATTGGCGGGGAGAAGAGGGTAGACACAGTGGAGGTGAATGCACGCAGCCGTGAACATACACGTCAGAAAGACACTGTGGGACCCGAGGAGTCTGTTATGGATCAGAGACCGGCACCAGCGCTGGATGGATTGCTGAAGCGGAAGGAAGAAGATGATCGGATCAAGAGACATGATTTAAGGTAAGTTCTTAAAGCAGCATGGGGAGGGGGGAATTTGTGACTTTAAGTTACATTGAGTGCAATCTGCTCGAACCCTGACAACCCAAGACTTTACTAAGTCATTTATTTCTTATTTCTTTTTTGTTTTGCTGTTGTATTATTTGTCTCCTTTATGTGATATCTTTTCTGTACATTATTCTGCACCTAAATAAAAAGGTGGTAAAAAATGAATAAGATAAAAAATTATCTAAAAATAAAAAAGTAAGATAATAAGATAAATAAAAAATTTTAAAAGTAAAAAAATAAAAATTCTAAAAATTAAAAAGTGATAAAAAATGTAAATAAAAAAAGATTAAAACGAACCCTGCCGCCCCCACCATCTGGTTGCCATTCTACATTGGAAGGGGGGAGAGCGCAAAAAAGGAACCTGGCCTTGGGGCATCACAGGGAGTAAATCTGGCCCTGTGCGACGGTCTGAAGGGGGTGCCACTGGCTACCGCTCCCTCCCTCCGCCACTCTGCTAGGCTGGCCACACTGAACTGCAGGAAAGCAGTGCCTGCACTGGGGTCAGTCAAGTTAGGCAGCCACCTAAGCACACGCTGGGGCTTCGCAGTTGCTTAGTTTGCAGTTGCGGCGGGAGGAATGCGGAGGTGAGGTGAGCTTTGTTTCTAAAAATCACTGGCCTGATAAGTCTTGGGGGGCAAGAGAGGTGGGAAATTCAGTGGACACAGAGGTGGTGAAAGAGGTTTGCATAGTGGCAGAGAAAGAGCTGAAAGGGGTGTGACGGACCCCGGTACTCAGGATGAGTATGTCCGCCGCTGTCTTCTTCCTTGCTGAGGAGATATTGGAACCCGCTGATCTGTAGCTCCCAGTTTCCCCAGTCACTAGCCAAGGCTTGAGTGTAGGGTAAACAAACTCTGGTTTATTGAACAACTGCACAAACTTTTATACAGCAAGTGATGAAATCAGAATATAATCCCATCACATCCCCCCTCCCTCTCCCAGACCATCGGTCTGCTCAACACCACAGGTGTCCACCTGCTAACGAACTCCAGACAGCCATGGCAGGAGCCTGGCCAGAATGTCATTGTTCTGAGCTCCCTCAGAGAACAATGGGAGATAACGAGGGATGGTGCTGATAGTCTTTACATAACCAGGTCACACAGCATAACGCACTCAAACATAACTCAATACCAATACACATTTAACTTATAAACTGATCACCATGTCGTCACAAGGGGTTTCAGTGGACACAGAGGTGGTGAGAGAGGTGGGCACAGTGGCAGGGGAAGAGCCGTGGGCTCAGTGGACACATAGGCGGTGGGGGGAGAAGAGAGATGTGGGCACAGTGATAAGTATAGAGCTGCCCAAGGCTAGCATCGGTGGCAGTGACGGGAGGATCGCAAGGGGAGAGGTCAGGTGAGCTCTATACCCCACAGCTGGAATGAGAAGTCAAGTGAGCTCTGTACCTTAAACTGGGATGAGAAGTCAGGTGAGCTCTGTACTCTATAGCTGGGATGGGTGGTCAGGTGAGGTCTGTACCCCATAACTGAGATGAGAAGTCAGGTGAGGTCTGTACCCTATAGCTGGCATGGGAGATCAGGTGAGCTCTGTACCCCATAGCTTGGATTGAAGGTCAGGTGAGCTCTGTACCCCATAGCTGGAATTGAAGGTCAGGTCAGTGGCAGATCCAGACGGGAAGGGTGGCAAAAGGGTAGCAGGATGTGCGGACATTTTTGTGAATACCTAAGAGCAGCCCATCAATGAGGAGCGGGCCATGTGCTACCAGTGTACCCAGGAACTGGCCCAGAGCTCCCTGGCACAGTGGACCAGGGTGCGGGACACAGCACCAGTCCTTTATAGATTATGGTGGTCTGCATTGCTGTTTAATGTTTTGCTTAGATTTGTATTCCTCTGTAGATGATGGTGTGCTGCATAGCTGTATAATGTATTGCTGGGATTTGTAGTCCTATATAGATGATGGTATTCTACATTGGTGTATAATTTATTGCTGAGATTTGCAGTCCTCTATTGCTGGTGTTATTATTCTGCATTGCTGTATAATGTATTGCTGGGATTTGTAGTCCTCTATAGCTGGTGGCATTGTTCTGCATTGCTGTATAATGTATTGCTGGGATTTGTAGTCCTCTGTACAGTGGCAGAACTACTAGGGTCACAGCAGTTGCAGCTGTGACGGGGCCCTAGCTTTTAGCCACTTAGGAGGCCCTAGTAACCACCAACATGCAGGTTACCGGATCCCCCTTTTTTCAGTCTGTGGTTCCCAATCATTCAGACTGTATGGATCGTGCGTATCAAGATTGAACTATGGTTTGGTTTGTGGGGGGCACTAATAAAAGACTTGCCCCCAGGTGCCTCATGACCTTGCTACACCTCTGCATACCGCCAATCCCTCGGTTCCCGATCACCTCCCTGCAGAGGCTGATGACTGTCAGTCACTGTTCCCCGCAGGGATTCCCCCCTGGTCTGATGATAAAGCTGATAGTGTTCCACTTCCTCCACATGGTACCCTACTGATTAAAAATCAGAATGATGTCCTAATGATGACAAGCTCTGCAACAAAGATGATGAGATCTGATGACCCAGCTTAGAGTGGCCATCCTCCTCTTGCAGGTACCCCACTGATTAAAAATCAGAGGTATATCTTATTAGTGACCACCTCTGCCATTCAGATTATGAGATCTGATGACCCAGCTTAGAGTGGCCATCCCCCTCTTGCAGATACCCCACTAATTCAGAAACATGCTTTATTGATGACCAACATAGATAATGAGATCTGATGATGACTCAGGTCATCTTCCTCCTGCAGATACCCCAATGATTAAAAAACAGAATTCTTTCTTATTGATGACCTGCTCTGCCATCTAGATGATGAGATCTGATGATGACCCAGGTCATAGTACCCCATGTTCCTCCTGCAGATACCCCAATGATTAAAAACCAGAATGATGTCTTATTGATGACCTGCTCTGCCATGTAAATGATGAGATCTGATGATGATACAGCTCATAGAGGCCATCTTTCTCCAGCAGGTACCCCAATGATTATACATCTTATCGGTGTGCAGCTCTCCTAGACATATGACCTAGCACATTCTGTGGTCCAATCAGCCCCGGGCAGTGTATGGGCCGATCTAGCGGTTCTCCTGCTTATCTGTATGTTCAGGGAGGAGACATGGCTTCCCTCCCCCTCCCTGCAGATTGGATTAGAATGCTGCAATCGTGGAGGATTAAAGTGCCCAGAAAATCAGCGGCTTGTGCCTGGTTGCCATTGAATGGCTGAGATCAGCTTCCTCTTCCATCCCTCTGTGCGGGTCCCATAGGGAGCGCCTGATCCCTCCTCCCAGCTGTCACTGTCTTCTGCCGGCTGCAAGACATGGGGGAGATCCCGAACCTGGTGAAAATCGCAGTCTCCCTTAAAATCCAGCCCAATGACGGCGCGGTCTATTTTAAAGTGGACGGACAGAGGTTCGGCCAGAACCGGACGATTAAGTTACTAACGGGCGCTAAGTATAAAATCGAGGTCGTCCTCAAGCCCGGAGCGCTGAAAGCAACGTAAGTAGCGGAGGGCCATGCATGCCACTGTTACACCTGGTTACAATGCAGCGCAGACAACCAATCAAACAGCACCTCTTACTCTCTTGTCTCCAAGAAAGATCTGATTGCTGCAATCTGATTGGTTGCTGTAGCTAGCATCTTATCACACCTTGTATTGCATGATAGCATTGGGGTATCTGAAGGGTTAATGGACATAGCGGTGTTTTCCCCTGCCTTGCTGTTGCTGGTCTAGCCTCTCCTTCCTCTTGTACTCAGCTGTCATCAGCATAAAAATATAAGGCTGATAATACACAAACAGCACCTTCCTCCTAGCCAGGGTGCGGGGATTATTCATGCACTTAGTATATTTACACTGTATTCATGACATCCTTATCAGAAGGGTCTGGAAGGCCTATGGCGTGCTGATTTCTGCCCATCTTGCTTGGACAGGAGCCTCTGCAGGCATTGTCAAGGAGCAAATCAATTTTATAAGGGCGCTTCAATGTCTCATATGAAGGTTATGTCTGTTGGAGTATTTCTAATGCACACAATGTATCAGATATAGAGAAAATCATACTAGGGAGAAACAAAGAATATTTCAAGGGTCAGCTGACACCAGTGTGCGCAAACAGCATTTAGTGCGCACAGATGTTGCAGGATTTTCAGATTTGCAGCCGGAGAATGGGAGTGGATCCCATCATGGAGGATGGATACTATACAGTCACGGTCTGATCATGTGACCTGGGTGGGTAAAGCATAGGATGTTATATTCTATAGGTGTATAAGTGCTAGAAGATTATGCAGTGAAGTGTAATTCATGGAGATCCTTCTATTCAGGATTAATAGTCATTCATGATCTGTTTTTCAGCAGAAAGCAGCACATGGAATACGGGGTCACACTATTCACTTGTGGTATTGCATGAAAAAAACGTGCACAGTACAATGTGTTACTGTAACACAAGAAACACAGTATGGTGCCATACATTTTGGCACCCTGACCCACCTAGGCAGGACAACACAACGTGTCTTTTAGTGCACTGCAACACACAGTCTGGCATTCTAAAATATACTGCATGTCGGTTAAAATGCTGCATTTCGCTGTGTTTAGTATTCAGTACTTAGGGCTGCACTAAGGCAATGCACGTTGAAATGTAATACAACACATTAACACGCTGCAACGGTGTGAATGAACCCTAAGGGTAAAATGAGTTTGCACATTATTTATTGGCATGTTTTCACGTGCTAATTTTTAAAAATAAGACATCATTCATTAAAATGTTAGCACTCCCATGCCATCGTGCCTATATGCATCAAAATGAATGTGCAAAAGTGTTATGAATGAGTGTGTACCGAGTGCTCATACACCTTGCTTGTTTTTGGCTCATTTTACCCCTCCATTCCCTCTTTACCTTTTTTGTCGGATTATCCACAATCTGACGCTTTATTGCTTTATAACCAAGTCCTGTGCTGCCATCTTTTCTTCTGATATTATCGGGAGCCGCCTGTATCTTCCGGGTTTTTGCAGCCAGCCCCCTGATGACGCACAATTTGCATGGTAGATGACTTTTCTTCTGTTCACCTTCACGTCATAGGTGATTTCCCTTAATTGATTCTAATTAACTTTTGCTTGGCTGTGTCTCCTACAGACAGGGCCGGCCTTTGGGGCTTCATGTTGGATGGCCAGCGGTGAGGAGGAGAGAAGCCACAGCTTTCAGGACGGCCGAGTGGGAAGAGAGAGCAGCCGCTGTCATCCTATCAGTTTCATGATGACTGCGGCTGTGTGCGTGGCCGAGCGGAGGATCGGTAAATATCTGTGACATTTACCGGTTCTCTGTGTGCGCGGAACAAACACTGGAGTGATCGTCTGATCCCTCCAATGTTTGTAAATAACTTGGGACTCAATGGGGAGAAGCACTCACTACAGAGGCTCCTCCCCATTCAAAACTGCGTGATAGTAAATGTTTTACTATCAACAGTGTCTGGAAGAATGGGAAGCCTCTATACTGAGTGCTTCCCATTCATTGAGTGCTGAGGCTGCAGAAAAAATAAATTGAGGACTTTGTGTCCTCAATTTCTTTTTTTATTTTAAAAGGTAAATGTCAGGGGTCTGACCGCTAATATTTCCCCGAAGCCTCCCCAACAGTAAAAAAAACAAACATTAATTAAAAAAGTGAAAATGACCCCCCGTCCCCCACACACACGTATTATTAGACATGTGCAACGACTAAAAATTAATTTCAGATTAAATGAACGAAAACGAAAAATGTTTTCATTCGTTTCATCAAACAAAACACTTTTTTATGCTATTTTGGATTCAGCCATTGGGGTGTTCTGGAGGCAGGGCGCATGACGTCATATAACACCGCACGTGTTGCGCGCCGCCATCTTGGTGTATATCTAGGTATACACCAAGATGGCAGCGCCTATATCGTCATGTGACATCATGCTCCCCGCCTCCAAGATGGTGGCACGCATTCACAAAACGCACCGTTGGCCAACATGGCCGCCGCACATTCTCAAACAAATTATGTGCCTGAATAAATTTTTCGTATATTCGGACAAATAGTAATTCATTAATTTAACACGTAGTCTGGGTTTTGTGTTCTGTTTTTTATTTTTACTTTTTTTAGATGCACCTACTTGAAATAAGGTAAAGAAATAACGTCACCAGCACTCCAAAGGATGATTAAGCAACAGTCCATTTATTGGCACATAGCATTTGAATGGCAATGTGCCAATAAATGGACTATTGCTTAATCATCCTTTGGAGTGCTGGTGACGTTATCTCTTTACCTTAGTTGCTCACGGTGCCATCCGTGGTCACTAAAAAGCACCCACCCGCCCCAACGGGTTCTTTGATATATTTCGGTAAAGAGTGCAGCAAGATCTTTGATTCCTGTACTTGAAATAAGGGTCTGCATGACATCCTGACACATTATTTTTATAGACTCTATTTTAGTTTGACATTTATTGTTTGCCTTCTGTTGTTTTATTTAATAAGAATACTTATATTGTGCCGACAAGTTTAATACCTTTGAATAAAAGTTTTATTTCTATCATACTTTTTAATGTTTCTTTGGGGCTTAACAAAATGGGAGTCTTTAAATGGTGCGGATATTGGGGGAAAAGTAGTGCAAATAATGTTTATCCAAACAGACAATTACACTGAATTGCTCATTTGGGTGTTGTAGCAATTAAATTAAGTTTACTCTACACTACAGTATCAACTGTCATATATGGAATTCACTTGTAATGATGCATTAACTTCATACATAAAAAGTTTTGTATACAGATGTAGTGGGGGTTAGTGATAATCTTTGCTAGTTTTTAAAACATCCGGCTTTGCAAATATCTGTAGCTAGTGTGATAGTGCTGTGCCTGGTCACGGTGTGATAAGGGCTACAGGGCACCCCAGGTTCACACCCATACAGGTTAAGAGGCTCCAGGGTGTATGTAGCAGAGGAAGAAAAGTGGCTTTTCAGTTTTCTCCAGCATTGATAAATCCTGGTCAGAGTCCTGGAACCCAGAAGCTTTAGAGCAGGGGTAGCAAACCACAGGCCCTACAGCTGTCTTGAAACTACAAATCCCATGATGCATCTCTCTTCGGGAGTCATGTCTGTGGCTGTGAGAATCTTGCAATGCCTCATGGGATTTGTAGTTCCACCACAGCTGGAGGGCCGGAGGTTTGCTACCCCGGCTTTAGAGAGACTTGGGTGGGATGTAGCATTCAACCCTGGGGCCATGTTTTGAGATTGACCAGCACCCATTGATTGTGCAGCTGGGCACATCCTTCAAGGTATGGGAGCTGGTGAGTGTTCAGGGCTCCACCTGGGAGACAGAGGAGGTCTTTGCCTGGGAGACAGGAGGACTTAACCCAGAAGTTATGGTGGAGGCCAGTGCAGCAGGGAGCTGCGAGGTGTGCACCAAGCGTGCAGGTCAGCACGATGTTTGAAACTGTCTGGAGGAGAAATAAACAAAGGGGCATGAGGATTGAGGCCAGAGCAGTGGTGCTGCAAGAGAAAAGCCAGGAGGCTGAATGCTTGTTCTGGGAAGAACTATGTAAAACAACTCCTGCAAGGGCAGTTGTGTGATCTGTTTGAGGACATATGTTTATAGAAGTCAGCAAGGAAGTCCTAAAAAGCAGATTTAAGTGAGTGAAAGCATCCTTAATGCTTTAGTATTTGAAGCCAGTTCTAAAACTAGGTAATGTATAAAGAATTACTTTCTGTCTACATTACAGTTCAGGCAACATACTTATCACTTTCTAGCCATACACATGGCTCTACTACTTTCTAATACACTTCAGGTACAGCATGGTGGCATAGCATTTTCACGAGTACTTGTAAAATGCCCCGATACAAAAGGTCGATACTGGCCCTTTAAATTCTTAAATTGCTGGGGCGCTCAGGCAGACGGCTGGGGACCTCACGGCAGCTGTCTTTGATGGTCTGGCCCCACATCTCCTCCTCCTTCCCGGCGCCCACACAAACCAGTGTTCTATCAAAGTTTGTGACTAGGTTGGAATGTGTGACCGGTCACGTGGTCACACATTTTAACGTAATCCCACCCAGTCAGAATGTGTGACCGCACGCTAAGTTACGTTTTGCAATGCTTTGACAGCTGTTTCAGGGCAGGGAGAATGTGCAGGAGAATTGATCAGCATTACCCCTTCTGCCTGGAACGGCTGATCGGTCCTCAAATGTCACTCACAATGTCACTTCTATCCGACTTTGTGAGTGCTGTGACATTTGAGGACATTTGCTGTTCCAGGCAGATGGGATAATGCAGATCGGTTCTGCGATTCCGATCTGCCCTGGAACAGCTGACAAAGTGTTGGAATGTTTGACCTAATGGGCGGTCACACATTTCACCGCTGTAAAACTGGGAGGGATTACGTTAAAATGTGTGACCGGTCACATTCCAACATAGTCACACACTTTGATACTCGCCTGTGTCTTCCCTGTGCGCTCCCGTCCAAAAATGTGAACATTCTCGGGCGGCCGCAAAGCATCTTGGGGCGGGCGCATGCACAGTTCAAATTTTCCGCCAGGACACGTGTGCACCCGCATGCAGACACCGTGGGACAGGAAGTGCCAGCAAGCTCAGAGGAGTCAGCGCTGGATCGGAGACCCGCTGCAGTGCTGGAGGGACAGATGAAAACGACAGGAAAGAAGAAGTAGATAGGATTAAGAAACATCATTTAAGGTAAGTGCTTTCATTAACATTGGGGGGAGGGAAAGGGAAATTTGAGTATTGGGAATATTTTCTCCCCAGTACTTTTCTCCTTTATGGCTTGGTACATCCATATCATAGCAGATACAGTATCTGCTCTCTGAGGAAGGTACCTTTTTTTTCAGGTTCCCATCTGGCAATCTGGGACTAAAGGTGGGAAAACCATCTTGTTGTGGTCCCATTCTTGAGGGATTTATTGCTACAAGAGGGGGAAATTTGGGATTACTCTTACCAGTAATCTTGTTTCAGTGACTCCTCCATGACAGCCAGTATCCCTCCCAATACTGTAAGCAGGTTCCATTGAAACATTAAAAAGGTAAGGGTGGGGCTTTTAATCTTTTTTGCCTATTTTCTGTCCTGATCAGATAGAGGTTCTGTTTCACGGATGGTTGTCATGGAAACGAAATTACCGGTAAAAGCAGTCCCTGATTTTTGTGCTACAATTCGGACAACAATGCAAGATGCTTATGTTTAAAATGGCTCTTAAGACTTGCTAGTCGCGTCAATCAAAGGCCAGCAATCCCCCTCCGATAATACTCTCCTCACTGTTATCTATTGACTGTGTGCACTTTCTGGCACTTCAGCATGTAAAAGAGTGTGCACACAGTACAGTTTGCATGGGAAAATGTTTGCATGCAGACATATCACCAGGGCAATGTGCACGAACGCATGTGGAAAATCAAACAATTGTTCTACACATCCAAACTCTTGTACTGTGCAGTTGAGTGAATCAGGAGGACTTCGTGCCAATCGGACCTCATTTACTAAATTGGAGCAACCAACCTTTGCACTTTGCCCTTGACCTTGTTAAAGTAATCCTGTTGTGAGTAAAATAATTTCACCCTGCCCTTGGAATGTACACTTTCTTGTGTTACAACTCTTACAGAGCCTGCCTTCTGAACTATAACTTAACATCTAACAATGCAACATTATCTTTGCTTGCAGAAAGCAATGCATTATGGGCTATGTAGTCTTGAGAAGTCAAGATTGCATCATGTCACGCAGCAGGAAAGAGATGCAAAGCACAGTGGGAATCCAGGAAGTTGTTTAAAGGAGAACTATGAGGTGAGTGCTTTTCACTCACTTCATAGTTCTAGCTGACCTGTGACAAGGAGACTGTCACAGGTCGGCTCAGTATATCGGGAGGTGAGCAAACGCATACCGGCGTTCGCTCACCTCTCGATCCTGTCACGGTTCTCGGTATACTGAGCCTAGGGTGACGGGAGGACGCTAGTTTGTGTCCTCCCGTTACCCTAAGGAGAACTATGGGGAAAAGCCCTAACCCCATAGTTCTCCTTTAAAGTGATAGACAGCACGCACTAGATTTTCAAGTAAGCTTTGATTGCATTATCAAAAACAACTATAGCATGAATTCCTATTACAATGCTGATTGTATTACAGGATAGTATACTCTGGGACTGAAGAACTCCTTTACTTTAGTAAAGTTAAAGTTTACTGACTACAATCATCCAATTATATGTGATCAACAATCAAGATTTTTAGTTTTTATTTTCTTGCATGGGATTGGGTATTCTCTGGAACGTGAAGTGAAAGTAAACATACTATACTCCTTTAATAAATAAACCCCAATGCATCAATACTGTACACCCCTTTTATGTTCCCTTGATACCTGGTAACTTTTCAACACAATACTTTATGAACTATTAGTCGTTTATTGTAGGAACATACTTGTATAACAGTAAGTAAGTACTATCCTTGTCGCACTCCTTACCGATATGTCCCTTGTAGTGGGGGGTGCTCGCAGTGACTGCGGATGGCAGCGCGAATGTCAGAAAAATTGTAGAAATGTCACCAGCACACCAGTCCTTTTTAAGAAAGCAAAGATAGCAAAAGCGTCTGTTATTGAAGTTTTTTGTCATATGACCAAACAAGCACTTTCGGGACCGCACAGGGTCCCTTCAATGCTAAAGCCTGATGAAGGAACCTTGTGCGATCCCGAAAGCGCTTGTTTGGTCATATGACAAAAAACTTAAATGCTTTTGCCATCTTAAAAGGACTGGTGTGCTGGTGACATTTCTACAATTATACTTGTATAACAGGTCGCACATATAAGGACATATATTATGACAATATTTATGGCCAGCAGATGACTTCTTAGTGGACAGTGAGGGATGTTTCTAGATCTTGTGGTGACATACTAAGATGTGTTGGCTTTATTTACACTACCATCTAGTCATCTAGCCAGAGGTAATGCATTACTATGGGTGGACTCTTTCATGGTGACATGGCCAAACACAATTGGGATGGGGGGGGGGCAGTCAGTTAAGAGATTTCTTAAGAGATATTACCTACCACTTCCATATCTGGCAGGAAGTTAACGGAAATCTCCTTAGGGGGTACACAGACTTTAAATAAAAACGTAACATTTTATCCCTTCCCCACTTTGACCAAAAAAAGAAAAACAAAAGTTTTGCATGGAGTTGGGCTTTAAGCACTGATGATTAACTGGCAAATGTAAAAATTAAGCCGACTTCAACAATCTGTTATACAATATCAGTATTGTTTATAATATGTCAGATACATTCCATTTTTAAGTGGTAAACTTTTCAAAGGAGAATTATGGGGTGAGTGAAAAACGCTCATCCCCATAATTCAAGCCGACCCGACTTAATTGGGTTAACATGTGCTTCACAGGTGCAGGAAATCTTCTGATCTCAGGAAAGTTGACACCGCAGTTGTCATGGGTTGGCTCTATTGATCGTTAAGTCAGCAAACACATACCGCCAACCACTGACTTCCCCATCCTCCCCCTGCAGAGAGCGGTGACTGTCAGTCATCACTCCCCGCAGGGATTCTCCCCTCTTATGTCCGATTCTGCAGCACTGACTGGAGGAATAGACAGTGGAGGGGGCGGGCACAGCTGGCTCTGCTTCTAAAGAGGCAGAGCCAGCTGTCAATCAGCCAGTGGGGTGGATCTCAACAGTGTTGGGATCCGTCCAGGCTGCAGCGCGGCTTTGTGCTCTCAGCATATAGCGGGACCCATCTACTGAGAGAACCTGACCCTGAAGAGAACTAAGGCCAAAAAGAGTTAGGCCATAGTTCTCCTTTAAGGTAAACTTGCTATTAAGGCAGAGGGTCAGCATGATATATAGTCAACTGAAAGTCTTCAGGTTTCTCTGAAAGGTTTCCAATCCTTGACAATGAATTGTTGGATGTCAAGCTCTTTTCTCTTGGTAAGAGATTCCCTTGAAAGACTAATTGTACTTTAACACAGTTGCCATTTAAATAATCTCCTCAAAGCGCCCACCCCCCAATTCTACACTCAACTGTTCCTGCTCCTTGTAGATCTTCAGTAGGGGATCTGCTGGGAACTCCATAGCCTCCTCATAAAAAGTCGCCTAGCCAGGACACCTGTTGTAATTCTGTACGATTTTATGTCCTGCCTTTCACATATTAATAGTGTCCACATCTACAATTGGACATTGTCTTCTATGTATTTTTGTTCTTGTCTTTGTTGTTATTATGAAAATCTCAATACACTTATTTAAAAAAATAAAAGTCACCAGGTTACACATGTGCAGGAAAATCCCAATTAATTTCTATGAAAAGGCCGTCCACTTGTATAAGAAGTATGGACAGGTAAGTTAGAATTTAAGAAAGTGCTAAAGCGTGTTATTAGTGAAATACAGGGTTGGCCATTGCTCGGGAAATCGGGATCAGGAAAGAGTCATATGTCCTTTTCTGTAAGGATGCAGCGATACTTTTCAGATACCAGTGCCGATACTTGGCATTTTCATGAGTACTACCAGGGTTGCAGCTGGGACCTGGCTCTGGCACTCCACCACTGTCCTGAAATCATTCGTCTGTATTGTTTTAGAAAATCTGTCACATGACAATAAACAAAAATGTATCAGTACTTGTATCTGTGAGTACTTGAACAAGTATCAGTACTCGTACTTGCAAAAACTGGTATCGGTGTATCCCTTTATGTATATTTATAAAAACAAAATCCTACATTAAAACAGAGATGTACAATACCCGGGAGCTCCGTGTGCTACTTCAACATGACAGCTGCCTCCTAACTTTTGAATTTTACTCTAGTCTAGTCTTGGAGCTCGAAAAGTATCTGTACTTGTACTTGTTACGTGTACGGTACTTGGTATTGGTGCATCCCTACTTTTCTGTGTACCTTTATTCTTGTTTAGAGTATTTGAGCAAGTTAGTCAACATAACTGTTAGACAAATCTTTATAAAGTGGTGAATGTTCAATTCACCAGTCATTCGCAACTTTCCTGAGATCAGAAGATCTCCTGCACTTGTAAAGCACATGTTAACCCAATTAAGTCACAATTGCTGCTATTGTCCCATCACCGGGGTATCCCCCCCCCCCCCTTCATTAGTCAATCCAGGTCTCCATAAAATTTGTCATATGGATAATAACAGCCACAGTTACATTTGCAGATAACTAAACATTTGTTGGTTTTCCTGATTGATTTGATAATTCATTCCTATGGAAAGCCGTCACACTTTATCTGCATTTAACACACTACGAATGAGGATTTTATGCCTTGCTAGGTTTAATACAAGTCACATTCATAAGCCAGATATGGAAGTGATTGGGATGCTGAGCTTTTGTAAAGAAAAATAACCATCTAAAGCTATCTGTTCACATCATATATTCCTCAAAAACAGTACAGTTACACTCTAATTACCGAACAAATGTGCCAGTAATTACCAGCATTAGATTTATAAACTAATAACTCATAATAACTAATAATGCTACAATAACTCAGTGCCCTTAAGTCAGAAGATAGATGGATTTGTCAGGATAGAAATTTGTTGTCCATTCCCCCACTGCTCTAGTTTAGAGAAGGACGATGCTCTTGGTAGCTACACCTTTTACACGTTTTGGATATGCGTATATAATTAAAGCTACATTATGAAATGCTCACCTTGGTTCAGGCACTTTCTAGGGATCGGGGGGTGGTATTTCCCTGTTGAAGCTACGTTTTTACCCCCTACTTGCTATACTGTAGATAAATTTGTACCATGCATTTACTTAAGAGTGCTGACTACTTTATATTCAGATTCTGCTATCCTGTTGAGGTCCCAGAGACTTTTACCCAACTGGTGATTGATCAACACTGCAAGAGTACCAACAAATCCTTTTAAAGCTGAAGTCTGTACCATTGTATTTTTGTAAGAATAAATCTAAATGGCTCTTTCCTGAGTATTGGTCTGGTATCAGGCCTATAGAAAACTAAATTTCCTGGCAGGCTTTGCTTTACCATCACAATGCCATCACTTGTCCTGATATAACTACCAGAACGCTGTAATGTGGGGAATTAATGTGCAGATATATTACAATTAGTTGGGAACGCCCATTCAAAGCACAATGCAAGTCCTTACTGTACAGGATTTAAGGTGGAAGTAGGTGTCCGACCATTCATAGTTGCTGAACCTCCCACCTGAGACCAGTCATCTGATCAGGAGCTAACGAGTAGAAGACCACTGTGACATAAAGGAAGGCATATTACTTACTGAGAAAGCATTTGCATGGAATTTCATACATTTTAAGATTTAACTTGGGGACAACATTGTCCTGGTAGCTTTTTATCTGTTCAGCTAGGAAACACATAACTGATTTAATTGCTGTAGCGTAAACAAAAAAAAAATGTCACTTCCTTGCAGAGTACACAACATGCAGATATTTTGTTCTTGGGGTAAAAAGGTCAGAGAACCAACATACCAGCACAGCTCTTCAATCATTATTGATCAAATGTCTCTGTGGCGCTCACGATTAAGGGATTTCATTCTGTATAGCTGTTTATTGATCTGTGCAATGATATCTGTTTCAGGACTATGAATTTAGGTGGAACTATCATTCCCCTGGAGGAGAAATCCAGAGACCCGCAGGTTGTCTGTTACACAGCTTTCTATGACACGGAGGGAGTGGGCCATACCAAGAGTGGGGAGAGGCAGCCTCTGCAAGTCATTATCCAGGTACTAATCCATCATTGCTTGATAAGAATAATAGTGTCTCATTGATGTCTGTTATTTGATGAATTAAAAGTCAGTCCATTCAAACCAGATATTTCTGTGTTTTCTAGATGATGATGTGTTTAATCATCTGTTTTTCTTATTTTTGACTGACTCTGATGGTAAAATATTTATTCTCCCCTATTTTGAAGCAGGAGGAGTAAGACAACTAATATAAAGGGAGTTATGTTGCCTCTGTCACAGAGAAGTAAAAGTAGACCGTGAATGTCTGTCCATAGAGAAATATTGTAATCAATTACTGTATAGCAGTAGTTCTGCAACCAGCTACAGATTTCCAGAGGAAATAAGCAAATCCCTCCCACAAAAACACTAGCCTACCTAACATGGCCCTTAGGACAAAATGACTACTGGGGAATTTAACCGCTTGTTGACATGAAATCAATGCATTGCATGTGTTAAGATGATAGCTAACAAGTGGTTAAATCTCTCAGTAGCATCACCAATGTAGTTTAGTACTGAGCAGAAAATCCTCTTATGGCTTTCAGGATCACAAGCGCGAAATCACAAGCATTAAAGGCGATCACTTATCTCAGATGATGGAAACTGCCATTCTCTGACTCAGAGGATGTTTTTGTATCCTACTCTAATTTTTTGTTTTTTAAAATACCACACATATAGCTAACAAACAACTGCATCTACCATCCTTACTGAATTATTACATTTGATATTCTTAGACTAGGAGAGTCATTTCTGTACCATAAAATTGTCAATAATCATGAGCTGTAACATAATCTGCTTTATAAACGTCATATGAATGGCCATCTGCTGCCGGCAACTTCTACACCGAGTGTCAAAGTTTCAGATCACAGATTTAGATATGAAAATAATTCTTAAAACAGTTCTCACCTTTTGTATTTCACTAAAGAAAAACCCCACAGGAAACAAAAAACACTAATAAAATAACACTTCAGGTTTCACATTTCAAGACATTAATTAAAAAGGTGATAAAGTAACTGAACAATACAGACTAATTTATAAACAGTGTAACCTGCAAAGCACTGAACAGGCATAGATAGTAAATGTGGTGAGAGATTTACCACTCTCCATGGGAAGTATATACAGGATGTTCATGGTGGAATGAAGCAGAAGACAAGGGAAATATTTCAATTTATGTACATTGCACATTACATCAGCTGATATCAAACAACAGGTTCTAGTGTGGAAATTGTGTGACTAGTTTCAGTATTGTGTATGGTGTTGGAGATGTTAAAGCCTAGCTCTATTTTTTTAACTTTTAATTAGCGCAAGATAGGGTTAAACTACCGTGTTTTTCTTGCCATCTGTGTTTTCCATGTATCTTTAATGGGTTCAGAGTTATGTAATTCCTGATCACTTCTGTGGACCGTGACAAGCTGTCCAAATTCTCCACATATTATAGCAGATTGACATTTCTGGAATATGTGCTGCTCTGATCCTTTAAAAAGCCAATAATTTCTCAGCATGGCTACAGCCAGACCAAATTTGGTATGTCATTGTAAAGCTGGACATACACTGTTAGAATCTTGAATCGGCTAAAACTATAAACAGTGGATGGCCTTACCTGCTCGAAAAAAGTTGATCAATGTTAATTGGCTCCTGTCTGAGCAATATCGATTTTTGCTGTTTGACACCATATGGATAAAAACCATGTTTTAAGAAGACTAAAGGTGCCCATACACCTTACGATAATCGCGGGAAATCGCGATAGTACGATTATCGTAAGGTGTGTGGGAGCCATGCGACCTCTGCTAGTGTAAGGTCACATGACTTTTATCTTAGGAACTTGTTCGAAAACCCGCCGAGAATCGTACAATTTTCGGCGGGTGTGTAGCATGTTCGGAAGATAAAAGCCGGAAGGGCCAGTGTACGCAAGCGCACACTGCCCGTTCAGCATTGCAGTCATCGGAAGCCCGCCCCTCATAGACATAGACAGATCGTACATTTTTTAAATTACCTTACAACCATCGCAAGACAAAAGTCTTGCGATGGTTGTAAGGTGTGTGCCCAGCCTTATAATTGGTACCAATTCTCACAAACCGCTTAGTATGCACTTAGTGGGATTTTTTTTACCAAAAACATTTAGCAGAATAAATTTTGGCCTAACTTTAGGAAGAAATTTTATTTGATATTTTGTATAACAAAAAGTAGAAAATATAATTTTTGCCCCCCACTTTTTTGGGTCTTTTTCATTTATATAAAAAATAGATCTCCAGACGAAAAATTGTGGGCGCCCTGCTCTAGACAGACTGTTCCCTTGACTATATTTTCCCCTCCTGATCCACCTTCAAATCACCTCATTCTCCAGTGCTGTTTTGTTAATTTAGGAGCCACTTCTGGGCTTGCTTCAAGTTTTTCCTTGAGGTGCCCTTTCTAATCTGTCATGGAGAGACTTGAGCCTACACTCCATGGTGGTTCAGGAGGGGTGCTGCCGCACCAAAAGACGGGAGATCAGAAGCGGGTCTAAAGCCACTGACCCACTATGGAGGCCCACCACATAGCAATACATTATACAGCAATGCAGAATACCACCAGCTGTAGAGGACTACAAATCCCAGCAATACATTATATAGCAACGCAACGCAACGCAGAATAATATGAAACTACATACTCTGTGTTGCTCTAGGGTGGTGGCCTGATGTCTCCAGGGTCCTGCTATATGGGGGTCTCAGGAGGGCTGTTGGGAGTTTCAGGAGGGCTGTGAGGAGTCTCGGGTGGGCTGGGGGTTCACAGGTAGCCTGTGGGGGTTTCAGGTGGGCTGTGCAGAGTCTCAGGTAGGCTTGGGGGGGTCTCTTGTAGCCTGTGCGGGTCTCAAGTTGGGCTCTGCGGATTATTATTAATAATGTTTAAAAAAAAAAACTTTTTATCAGTTTTTTTTTTCACGTAACTTGAGCCTGCCCTCCAGTACAGACTCTTAAGACCAGCGCCCGGAAGCACGTGCCCCCCTCTGCCTCTCCTCGCTAGCCACTGCCGGGACGCTCCTGGGGGGGAGTTTGAACCCCCCTATCCCCCCCCTTATCTATGCCCCTGAGTTGTCCTGAGTCCAGATAGGACTGTAAAAATCTGGAGATGTTGCACCATCAGAATTGTTAATGCTACCGCTGTACAATATTTAGTCTAAAGGAAACCTTTCTATTCCCCCAGAATAGTGCCTCATCAACCATTTCAAATGCACTTCTTCCCCAAAACATGCAGCCTAAACAGAAAAGCCAGTGCCGTTACTGATATACAAAGGTAGACTTATCTACTACACCCTCATCTCAATCTCCAACCACTATATGGAGAAACCAGTGATTCCCAACTTTCACGGAAGGGGCAGAGGTGCCTTTTGATTTGCGAACTGCTACTGGCAAGATAGCAGTGCCCAACTGGGGAAGAACTGATTCTCTGGAGACTGGAGCAGGGTTTTTGTTCACTGATTAGGCACTAGGGAGTAGTTCCAAAGCTTAATGGTCCCTATTTGGCAGCAGTTTCCTTAGGCCCCTTTCACACAGGTGGTATAGTCAGGTCTGTCTGTCAGTTTTTCAGGCAGACCCGATCAGATGCCCAATGTAAGTCCATGGACAGCCGGGTCTAAATGGACTGGTGTCCATTTCCACCCGGTTACCCCGGACTCTCACCGGACCTGATTGAGCAGGATCGGGGGTAAGTGGATGTAAATGGACAGAAGTCCATTTACATCCTACGCCCCATAGACCGACATAGGGTCTGGTCATTTGTTTACTCCTCCATTGCAAGATGGAGGAGAAAACTAGACGGACACGGATGTCTCAGCGATCACATCTGATATGTGCCGCCCTGATCAGGAGGGGATCTGTGCACGTGAGAGTGGTTGTCCTAGAATATCTTCGGTGATAAAATACATCCTATTTATTTAAGTCTTTGTAGTCCTTCAGCTAAGTATTGTAAATGGTTCACCATGGCATAGATTAACTTTAGTTGCTTGTGAAAAGATAAAACAAGAAGCTTTTTAAAGTCCAAATGTCCAAGTTAATGATAACTGATTTTAAGCACAAGTATCTAATCATTAATCAGATTTAATTAAATGTCTTTAATTAAACCATCAAAAAAAAACTTTCATTGGCTCCATAGACCAGTTATCTAAGAAGGTCATATAGCAACCCAGTGTTTTGCAGTGATGATGATATGAATATGCTCCAGAATGGTTCTGCTAAGTCCTCATTTAGACTTAGGCCTTTCTTCACTGTTTTGATTTCCCCATTAAATTATATTTATCTAATGACCTGAGAGCTTCACATTAGGGTTGAACAGATACCAAGTACAGTACTCGGTGCAAGTATGAGTACATGTACCGATACTTTTGAGCTCCAAGACTACACTAGAGAAAAATTCAAAAATTAGGAGGCAGATGTCATTTGTAAGCAGCACACGGAGCTCTCAGGATTTGTACATCTCTGTTTTAATGTATGATTTTGTTTTTATAAATAGAAATAAAGGGATGCACAGATACCAGTTTTACGAGTACTAGTACTTGCCCAGTACTTATAAGTACGAGTTATAAGTACTTTTGTTTATTGTCATGTGACAGTTTTTCTAAAACAATACAGACTAATGATTTCAGGACAGTGGTGGAGTGCCTGAGCCAGGTCTCAGCTGCAACCGATGCAACCCTGGTAGTTCTCATGAAAATGCCAAGTATCTGCACTGGTACTCGAAAAGTATCTGTGCATCCCTACTTCACATTTAGTTAAGAAATGTCCCAAGCTTATTTTTGATTTGCATACTATATATAGGGATGTCCCTGGGTAGTACATTTATCAGATCTCCATCACCCGATGCCTTTCACTTATATAGTAGATGATATCCGATGGGTGTATAGATTAACAATAGTGTCAGGATAGCATAGGCAGATTTTGGCTCCCTATAGACATAACATAACGGTCTTAAGAAATGTATGATTTTTAGGTCAGTTATTCATTTGTCCACGAAAAATCTTTTAAAAAATGTTTTCAATGAAAACATTTAGTTAAAATTATTGGTCATTAACGGGACCCAGGACCTGAAGTAATTCAGAGATTGATGTATTATACTGGCACCTACGAGAGGAATTGGACACTGGCCAACAAAAATAAAGACGTTAGCCAGCTGGGTTTGATCCCCCCCCAAACTCCCATCATGCTTCTGTCCCTTGATAGTGTCCTGATACTGCTGCCCAACTGCTTTTGGATGTCCCATCAGCCTCTGCATTACTTCTGTCTCTGTGTTTCTTAATGAACAATAAGGAACACAGGATTTTTTTCTATCTGTAAAATCTGTTTCTTGGAGCACACAGGTCCTACCCCTCTGTTTTTATTATCTACTCTTCTTGCTTTCTACAAAACTGAAACATGATGGGAGTGTGATGAGGTATACCTGATTGGTTAACAGCTTTTTGTTTGCCGGTGTCCACTTCCCCCTGTAGGTGGCAGTATAACCCATAAGTCTCTGAATTATTTTTCAAACTGTGAACTGTCTGTCAGTGAACTGTCTTATTGAACTCCAAGAAGCAGATTTTTTTTATGGTAAACCAGGCTACTCATCAATTGTCATGTTTGTATTTCCATTTTAAAATAAATCCAAATGATTGTGCACAATATACATCAGCATTTCCTGTACATGGAAGCATTGTTTCAATGTTACCTTTTACATTTGTTGCTTAAAATGATATGATTTTCCATGTAGTGGAAGTCATTGGTGAGTAGGAAAACCAGTTCCTCTAAAATTCTGAATTGCTGAAGATTCATCTACACATTTTATGTTTGTAGATGGACTTAACAAGTTGAAACGATTTGCGGAATTACTGTTTTGCCTCCATTACTATGCAGACATAAATAGTTCCAGCCCAGGCTGAGATTATAAGATGCCACAAATGAATGTGTATGAAAAGTTTTGTAAGGAGAAAAAAATTGTTTGGATTATTAATGGCTTAATACCAAAGACAAACAGTTACCAAACTATTAGATTGCCTTTATTTGGCTGAAGTGACATAAGTAGCTAGGTAAATTATATGTAATTAGTGGTTTGTAATTGGAGCACTTGGCAAGAATACGATTCTATTTTATTGGAAAGATCCCGAATCATTGGAATGGTACCACACAATGCTAGATCTCATAACCCTGTGTTCCCATGAAATGCTTAATTAAAATGATAATCCTTGAAACCCTTTCAGAAATCAACTAATCACGAATAGGTAGTAAAAGGCACCTTATTTATACCCAGAACAATAGCTGTGTTGTTCTCTGCATTATGTTAGGTTGTTAAACTAAAAACATAGCTATTGTCTCACTTGTTTTGGAAGCAGCTTCTAAATTGACATCAAATGTCACTTTCCTTACTTCCCAAAATATTTCTTTTCAATTTCATTCCAATTCTGAATGAGCTACATGCCAAAAAGGAGCTGCAGGATTTATCTGACTGGAAGAAAGTCAAATCTTTTTGAGAGTTCAATTCTATGCTGAACATTATAACAAACAAAATTTTAGAATTGAAAACCTCTGAATGCTTTAAAATCACAAACCAATTTTTATCATCACACTATGTGTAAACCCTACCTCCAATTTGCCCTATCATATAGTAATTATATGGTTTGCAATGCTTTCCAGAGATTTATGGTTTATGAATTGTGCGAAACAAATGGAAATCTCCCATGCAATCACACAGAGAACATACAAATTCTATGTTGTCAACAATGGGAGCTAAACCTAGGACTCCAGTACTACAAAGGCACTGTGATACAGTAACTATAAGACACCACACGGCATCATTTTAGTTACAGGGGCTTCCACTATCGGTGAAAAGTAGAAAAACTTGTCGGGTCTACTGAAGGGTTGTCACATTTGTATTCTTTTTTTTCCCCAAATAAAAACAGAGATAAAAGAGACTCTGTGATTACCAAGAGCATGTTCACCTACCAGTTTGTTAACATACCAGTGGGCAGTCAGAAAAATCTAGAGCTTATCTAGTTCAAAAGTTCATTGCACCAGTGTTCTCAGATTTCTGTAGCCAACTGCCCAAGATAGAGAACAGAATCCTTTTGTCACAGGGGGTCCTGGGTGGCCTGTAGTTTTTAAGCCAAGCCAAATGATTCCCCTGAATATGATATACACAATTTATAGCCGTGATTGTATACTGTACACTGCCTCTAGTATAAGTCAGTCCAGGTATGACTAGAGGAAACATAGTTCCATAAAAATGATAGCTGGGGTTTTTTTTATAGATGGCAGGGTTCCTCTAGGGAGAAACAAGATGAGAACGTGCAAGCATGGTCACGGTCAGAGCTAGCCAAATCAGCAACTAATGTCAGATAAGCAGAGAGCAGTTGGTAACTCAGGTCCAGCCCATGATAGCAAGCCAGGTCAAGTGCCAAAGATAGGAATGTAAAAGTTGCATACATAATACATTGAATGTCCGCCTTTAAGTTTTTCCTTTATTTATAGAGTAAATACCTGGTGATCTCACATGTTCATGGCCCTTCCCCTGCAGCAGGACAACACAAATTTGCCTGCATTCAATTCACTGCAGCTTTGTTACTGCATTCAGCAGCATCCTAAGGAATGCTGACAAGAAGGAATATTGATTTGCTCCACCAAGTTAGGAGGGGGGATGCAAGAGGGCATCATGCATCACTTTCTCCATACACCGAGTGCCCTCTTGAATATCTACTCTTCGCTCCAGGAAACAGACCTGGTGGTTCCTTTGATGACATCAACGAGTAAAACCGTGGATTTCTATACTCTCAGATCGAAAAAATAAAACAGGATGGCATCTACTGGAGGAGAGGGACTTGCCTTTGAGAAAACCACTCTTTGTATAAAGAGGTTTATAGAGAGTTGCTTATGGGTTAAATCATCCAATAGCTTCTCATACATTTCAGGGGAGACGGTCTTGAAATCTACCTGCTGGATTTCAACTCTTGCCTCAGAAAAAAAATCTGTTCTTATTCTTCAACTTTAGAAGTAAAACATAATGAAATATGCAAGTGGTGCTCTCTTGTAATGGTCAAGGCAATTGGGTGGTGTTCAGAAGTAGAGATATTAAGGTCCCAAAGAGATTTATGTCTACTGGATGGATATCTATCAAAACTAAAACCTTATTTTTGGTTGGACAGGCTTCCCAATGACATAGTTTCATTTTATTTAATATAAATTACTTCACATGTTAACTGATAAAATGGTTGTAGTTTGACTAAAACTACGGGATGCTATACTAATCTGTAGCTGTAGTAAAATTAGAACAGTTTCTCACAGCATTTTGTAGAGTGGCTCCATCTGTTTATATTTTTCTGGATTTAATTATTAATGGGTGTGGGTTGTTGTTCTCCATATGTCATATGTGAAATATCAGTCAAAGCTACAAAAACTGTGATAACAAGATTTGTTCATTTTCAAGTACTTGCTTTTTTGTATTGTATTTAAAATTCCAATAAGCATCACAAAATATTTTAATTAGCGATATGTGCCTTGTATATAAATATAGCTTCCAATATACAAAGCTTTTTTTAAATATATTGCTGCTTACAAATCTTTGGATTTCTTTGTTTTCCTTATTTTTACCTAATGATCCTGCAAATAACACACTTCTTGTTCCTGGGTGGCTATGCTCACTACTTCACGTTACCTATCGATTATGGACATAATTGTCACACAGGCTGGACTTCAAACATGTCTGCCTTTTGAAAGATGCATGTAGATCAGGAAAGTTAGTAAGCCTTATCTACAGTACATACTTGTCTCAACAACAACATAACAGCCAGTAATCTAATGTTTTCATCAGGCGACATGAGCAGTGGCAGCATTGATATTTCCTCTGTACTGGTTCCCTCTGTCAGGGACATCTTGAACGCAAGGTGGATCAGACAGGGAAAGCTTGAGTTTGTGAATTTCTCGTACCGGGATGGAAGTGATGATGTGAACACTTTCTACTTTAATGTGAAGACAACCATTGTCCATGCATGGAAAAGCCACAGATTCACTTTAATGCCCCCCTCCACAGCATCATATACTTACCTTCTTCTTATCCTCCTGCCACTTCTTTCATCAGAAGTGTAAAAAAAGCTCTTCATAAGCCCTGAGTCACCCTAGTAGAAGCTTAGGACTATCTAGTAGGAGTTTAGGGCTTTTTTCCATCCTCCATTTGGCAATGCAAGGCAATGAATCAAGTCCCTGTGCTGTCACATAGAAGGGAGGGGAGTGAGTCACATGCTCCTTCAAAACGTTTCGGGTATCTTCTTCTCTTCCAGTGGCTAATCTTACCGGCGGGGGAAGAAAAGGAAAGTGAGTATATTCTGCAGGGAAGGGAGGCAATAAAACAAACCCATTGCATGGCCCTACATAAGCAAAACACAATTTTGTTTGAGCAGGCAGTGATTTGTTATACTATATAAACATACATATAAGTGAGTATTGTTTTACCAAACAAGATACAAATTGCCTGCTTGCATTCACATGATTTGTAATTACTTCATCAGCAAATGTTAAATAAGACCAGGAAGAGGAAGAATGGAAACCATCTGAACAAGGTCTACAATTATATACAAGTGGTACTTACAATAAAATTAGATTGTCTTGCTGATATAAACTTCACTTCACTTAGTTTCACTTCAAATTGGGGTTTGGTGAGGGAAGGAGGCTTAAGATGTAGGAATGCAAGCCAGGGTTATCTTCGAAGCTGGCATTTAGATTCCAATTTTTTTGGAGGGAAAAAACAATCCCCTCTGGGTGATCAATGAACGTTGCAAAGATTTTAACCAACTTAGTGGCAGTTTCCTACCTGTTTTTGTTCTGAAGAAAAATCAGTTTGCTGCAGCACGTCCATGTCCAAACTGATCCTTGAATGGGAGGGTGTGGGATCATTTTTAACCAGCTGGTGGGCTTCCTGGGTTATAAAAGGGAAGGTAGCAGTGTCTGCATCAGTTTAGTAGTAATTAACCCATAGGGAGTATCTCACCAAAAATGAAATTCCTATTGCAAGGGAAGCCAAAAGTTGTACTTGTATCTTAATACAGACTTCCGGGTTAAATCAGTCAGCCAAATATAGAAGCAGGAAGTGACATTTCTGGGGGTGCTTCGTACACCAAGTGTGTACAGAATGCCCCCGGGTGACCATATTTAATTTAATTTTTGTTGCAGATTTAGAACATTTAAGCTTTTTTTTTGTTTTGCTTATTACATACACAGGCTTTGTTTCTTGCTTTCCAGTGGCACTTAAAGTGTAATTGTAAGTGTAAACTTGGTGCAGGTAGGCCCCTCAGCTCCCCTTCCAGTCTTTTACTCACCTTACTCTGATCCAGTGAAGTATTGCTCACTAAATTCCATGGCCACTTGTCAAAATGTTCATGGCTGGGCCAGTGCATGCACTTTCATTCCTTCGCATGGACTTCTGAGCTCTTTTGACACCGTTACACTTTAACAGTGGAACTTTACCGTTCTATCACACTTTACATTTGCAAGCAAATTTGCTCATTGTTAGAGTTGAACCCTTTTACTGCCACCAACATATGTCATATGTCGTCGGGAACAGCGGGCCAAACTCCCTGCGGGTATAGCTTATTAGTCTAATAGACCCCTTATGTCTTCTTAAAGAGCACCTGTCGCCACTAAAATGCTGTTACATAGGGGGCTTGTGATGGCAATAAGGTTGAGTAAAAAAAAAAGGTGCTAAAAATGGAATAAAAAAAAATGTAAACACACCCAAAGAAAAATGTTAAAGTCCCCCGCCCCTGTGTACATGCACATACTAACGCAAACACACGCTGGCCACACATGTCAGGTATCGCCACATACGCCAGAGTGAGAGCAATAATTCTAGAGCCAATATTTATGGTTTACTCTAAAATAATGGCCTGCACAGGCTTTGAAAGCATCCCCTATGAACAATTTAGGGTACTGTTTTTTTTTCCCCGCTGCTTCATGAGCACACAACATTTTTAAGCTTGGCATGTTGGGTATCTATTTACTCGGCACAACCTCCTCTTTTATATTTTAAAAAAAAATAGTATTTTACATTGTTTTTCTGTGCACTAAAATAAACGTAAGTGTATTTTTTACTGAAATTGTACCTGCTATTAGTACCTCTGGTAGGTCTACTCAAAAAGCAAACAAACAATACCTAATTTTATTTAACATTGGAACAGGATCGGGGTTCAGGTTGTTGAATGTGATTTGAAATGGCACTCATTGAAAATCACAATGAGGGCTGTTTCTTATCTACCTATGGAGCAGTAACAAGCACCCTGATTGTTCAGCCATTTTCTAATTAGTTGCAGCCATTACATCTAAATCGTAACTTGGGCATTTGGTTTCCCCAGTGTTGATGGTTCAAACACATTATAAGTATACTCAGCCCAATTTTTCTTTTCTTTCTTTTCAGTTTGAAGACATTGGAAGTTTTGAGACCGTATGGCAAGTAAAGTTTTACAACTACCATAAAAGAGATCATTGCCAGTGGGGCAACAGCTTCAGCAGCATTGAATATGAGTGCAAACCCAACGAGACCCGAAGCCTAATGTGGATCAATAAAGAGATGTTCCATTGAAGCCTACTAAGCTGGACAATTTTCTAATGAGCTAATCAACCTGACCAGCAGAATGAGCCTAAGAAAGCCACATATTAGTGTATATAGCATATCATGAATTAAGAGCAATCTTAATGATTTAGTGTTTACTTAAAGTGGACTTTCCTGCATAGAGTGGAGGCAGCTATGTGACTGGAAAACAGTAGTGACCATAGTAATTGACCCCACCAATGGTCCCACAGGTATATTGTGGTGTCTTACAGTGTTTCAGCATTAATTCCTAGTGAACTGACAGTTAAAAAATGCCAAACTCCACTCTGTGTTGGTGATATGTACACTTTAAATGACTGAACATTCTATATGAAAATATGTTTATATCATATATTTATGTTTACAAGTGTAGTTGAATATCTATTATTTTTGTAAATATTGTGCATTTAATGTAATTGCTTTTTAGATTTAGAGAATTCAAGGGTCATTTGTTAATGGGGTGCCAAACTAGTAAACTTGTCTTTTTGGGGGCTTTTTCAGATAGCTGGTGACTGGTTGACCGGCTAACTACTTTTAAAACACTAAGTTGCACAATTTCATCATCAGTCTGATTAAGCCCTTAAAAGGTTAATCCACGTAAAGAGCATATCATATTTTTTTTTAATATTACTTAGTCTGATTGTGTGTTTTTAAAGTGAAAAATGGTTTTTGACTGGTAGCCTTTAGTAAAACACCCCTTTTAGTATTGTATCTATTTAAATTTTAGGAACCAGACAAAGATCCTCAAAAATGAAAATGTCTAAAAGAAGAACTGATTGGCTTTTAGGAACCAAGGATGTATTTTTTAAGATTTCAGAGCCCCTGTCATAAGTACCCCCTTTCCCATACTATCATGATAGTTAGCGTGCCTGCTTCCTTTAAAGATGTACGGTAACAGCAAATTCACAGTTATCTACTACTGTTTGTAACCCTGAGCGAGACCAGTTCCATGTGTCTCGCTTACAGATGTAGGGGCTAGAAAAGGTCCATGTATCTCATGGACATTTAATATGTAGGACTAGTTCAACAGGTCTTGTAGGCATTCATGGTACAGGCAGGACCAGTTTCAAGTATCTCTTAGACATTCTTGATTCAGGGCCAGTTCCATGTGTCTTGTGGACATACCTGCAGAAGGATAAGCCAGCAGCACACCAGGGTCCACGTTATCTTGCCGTAGTTTATTAAAGTCAGATAAACATGGTATCACATATACAGTGGATGCAATGTTTCGGAACCGTATGTGGTTCCTTCATTAGGCAAAGGAAAGTGTGACAACCTGTGTAACCAACATAGTACATATATACAGTGACAAATGATAAACCAAATAATGTGGACTACCACCCTCCAAATATTTTTACATTGTGAAGGGATCTGACTATGGCAGAGCTGTCATGGGATTCACAGTGACGCCAATGCTACACTTACACCTACAAATCTATGGGGTGGGGATCCACAGTGATGCCAAGAGCAGAGTCCTGGTCACTTAGGCAACACAGACCCGGACAAATAATTCACTGGTATGTGCCACCAGTCTTTATTAACCCTTCACTATCCTGCCAACAGATCCATAGCATTGCCACCATGTGTCTCGTGGACATTCCTGCTACAAGACCAATTCCATGTGCCTCATGCAAATTCATAGGACAAGATAGATTCCATGTGTCTTGGTGACATTCATGGTGTAGACCCAGTTCCAAATGTCTTGGGTACATTCCACAAGAAATCTGGAACTGTTTCTGTACAATAAATGTCCTCAAGCTATCTGGAACTAATCCTGCACCTTGAATGTCCACACAAGATACATGGAACTGTTCCTACACCAGTATTTCATGTGCACATTATGCTGCAGGACCAGTTCCATGTGTAATGTAGACATATTTTCCTGCAAGAACAGTTCTATGTGACTCATGTGGACAAATATGAAGCAGTCTTGTGTGAATAACATATATACCGTGTTTCCCCGAAAATAAGACACTGACATATTTTTTGTGGCTCAAAAAAACACTCTAGGTCTTATTTTCGGGGTAGGTCTTCTTTTCTTTTTTTTTTATGTATAACAATCCAAAGTTATTGCAAATCCAAATTAAATCATCCAAAATGGCAAAGTTAAGAATAATGTGATCAGGGCAATCAGGGGTGTCATAGCTTTCCAAGAGCAATATGGTAACCAGAATGAGCGAAGCGCACTTTCACTATAGATTCCTCACAGGCGAAGTGCATTTGGTATCACTCCGCCTGTGACAGGAGCCGGCGCTATAGAGGAGGCATAAGCTTATGCGGCTCTGCTCCTTTCGCTGCCGCCTCGCTTCCTCTAGTGCTGGCTTCGTTGGCACCGCTGATTCTCTCCCGCAGATCTTCAAGTTCCCCCTTATGCCACCAGTGGCCCTGGAAATGGTCACAACTAGGTCTTATTTTGAGGGTAGGTCTTATATTTTAGCAATTCCCAAAAATAGTACTAGGTCTTAATTTCAGGGTAGGTCTTATTTTCAGGGAAACAGGGTAGTACAAAATCAAGAAAATGCAGTCCTAGTGGTTTTTTTAAAACTGTGAAACATAAGTGTATGCCGTAATAATATGTAGTTATGTGAATTGGATTTTATGGGCTACACAGATGTTTCTTCTTTGAGATACTTTCATTTCATGAGGCTATCAGTAAATTGTGAAAGTAACCGTGACACCTTTGAAATTATCTGCCTTTATTTAGCATATGTTCAAGAGGAAACTATGATTAATATGTTTTACTTTGTGCCTTTACAATATATTGTAGTGTTTGAAGACTATGTAAGATTTTGTAGACAAATATCTACGCACTGTTTTTTTCTATTTGTTGAGAAATAGGAAGGTATTTTGTTTTCTGCAGGTCCTTCAACATGACCTAATCAATACGATACAATATACACTGCTCCTCAACAACCCTCTACTTTTTGATTAAATCTATAGGACATCTAAAAGGATTCTTTGAGGATAGAAGTATGCATTGCTGAAGGTGTAGGTCCAAGGCTGCCATTTTTATTCTGACTTCGCTACATAGTCAATAAGCAAGAACCAGCATGCATCCAAATTAGGTCTGAATTTCTATCCTGCATGCTTGTTTCAGGTCAGTCAGGCCAGGATTAGGTCAGCAATGACAATTGCCAAATTTCTATCTTGAAAAGGTAAGTTCTTGTTTAAAGGGAAACTATCATGGTTTTAGTGAATTTAATTTTTTAAGTTTTTTTAAACAAATGTTTTAGACTTGTTCTCAGAACAGTAGGGGCTATCTAAAGGGAGAGCACAGCAGAAGCTGCCTGCCTCCAGGCTTGCTCTATCTAATTGAAACCTCAGACAAAGA
>NW_017307258.1:242154-280418 GCF_000935625.1 Nanorana parkeri | reverse complement strand
ACTGTGACTATTTAACTTGTTTGTTTAAACTTCAGCCTAAACTTGAGCAGTATAGACATCCAGCCTTTTTCAATGGGAAGTAATACATTTGAAAACACTTGAAACTAGCTTAAAGTGCCACCCGTTGGTGAAAACTGAGAAGGCAAGATGTGTAAATATTCCTTATTACCCTGGCTAAAGTTATTACCTTTTTTAAAATTAAATAACTTAAATAAATTTAGAGTTAACTAAGTTCATATCGTTTCAGTGGCAACCTTTCATAAAAGAAATGTGGGATCTACTATTTTTAGAAGGCACTTTTTTTCTGGTTGGGGTGCTCATTTTATGGCTTTGAAAACTTAGTGAGTCACCGACCTTTAGCAAACATGCAGCTCAAGACCTCTGCCTACACTGGCTGCATGTATGTTCTTGGTCAGTGACTCACTGCCTACTGAAACCACTCGCATGAGATTAGTTTGGCAGCCAGGAAACTAGTAACATAAAGCTCCCATACTTTTTATCATGGCAAAGAGAGAGAAATGTACTGGCAAAGTATTTGTGTCTTATAGTTTAGGTCACATTGGGAGTTCTGCTCTAAAGACCAAGGATATCATGTGTGCTAAGCTTAATAACAAATAAAAAAAAATGATATCAGGGTTCTACTACAAGGACATTATAACCTAGATTTTATTCAGTAATACTATACAGTTGCTTACAGCACGATTTTAATTTACTGCAGTCATATCAATTAAGTCATATCTTAAGCTGGCCATATACGAGTTATATTTTGTTAGAAAAAAAACAAAACATTTTTGGAACGTTCGTTCGATTTTCTAATAGTTAATGGGGTCAAATCTAGGATTGAAAAAAAATGAAGGAGCTGGATGGACATTTTTTCTTGAATTAATGAAATTCTAACAATTACATTTTTTTTTTTTTTTGTTTGGAAAAATTCTATTTATTCCAAAATCAAATGTTAAAAGCAAACCAAATTTCCAACAACATTCGTCAAGTCTCTGATGGCAATAGCAAATGTTCTGATGTGAATTTTTTTTTTTTTTTTTTTAATGAAAGTTCATATGAAAATCTACCAGTGTATCACCAGCTTTAGGTTGCTTAGAATGGCAACTGTTTTTATGATATCATTGCTTTATTGCATTAACCTGATAATGCTATAAGCCAAAATGCAGATTTATAGCGGACTTACCATGAACATATAGGAAATCTACTTCAGTCTGAGTAAAAGCTGAATTTTAGTGTACATTTACTGTCCCATAATCTGTATAATCCTGCCCCTATTCTCTGTAATGAAATGTAATGTTAAGAACTGTTACACTAAAGTGCATGCGGCCATCCAAAGCCAATAGAACATCTGGGTCCAGTACTAGTATTGCTAGGCAGGCCACAAAAACCAAATTAGCAAGCTTTGTAACAGTAAATAGACTGGCTGCACTCACTTCAAACATATATCTGTCTACATAATGGCATATTAATGTAGATCTGTAAAAAGATGCATAAATAGAAGTTAGAGACACACAGTAAGTGTATCACACATTTAATTTGGCTGTTCAGATCTAGGTTAATTTGCTGCTGTGGGAAGGTGATAAGTCTGTTTTAATTTTACAAATATATTATATAAATCGTTATTTAAAGGTAGCTTAACATAAAACTGTTAATCATTGGTTTCCTTTAAATATGTGATTTTTTGCTTTGTTTATGTAACAATGACATGTTTTGCAAAATGTGTGGGTGTTGTTCTTTACCATCTGATAAGGAAATGAAAAAGAAGTAACAGGAAAGTGAAACTTAGGATAATGGTTACAAATGTTGAACTGTACAGTGCAACCCATTCAGTTCAATTAGAAACAAATGTTTAATAGATAAGTTTACTTTTCTGATATTTCATGTTACGTCCATATTCATTTTGTAACATGAAACATGGTCATGTGACCCCAACAGCCTTTCTTCCAAATAGCGAGGGGCTTGTCGGTTTACTAAGGGGTGTTGATGTCACACACAGCGGGGCAGTAAGTCTGCTCTTTCTTCTCTCCTACTCCGTTGCTATACACTACAAACAGCTGCTTTGTTCAGAGTGAGGCTTCTGCTGGGGGCCACTGTCAATCAACACCGGAGGACTGCGAGGGGAGCTTGGCAGCTAATCTGACCACAGGAGATACAGGCGCGCCATGCTTCAGCACGGCATCCTACATCTCAATAGAGAATTCACAGACATGCACACCTGCACCGATCTGCTTCCATGCTTGGTGTGGTCAGACTTAAAAAGATTGACAGGATTACCAGGTATTTCTGAGAAACTGACAAAGTAACAAAATGAACAGGCTAGATTTAAATTAAGCAAAACGTAAATCACACACATATAGGAGATAAAATTTTTAGACGTCACATACATTTTAAGGGAAACCATTTTCATATTTTCAGTGATAGAAACATTTGAAATTGTTACTCTAATAATACCTCGAAACGTACTTTTATACGGCATTAAAGTAGAAGGAAAGGTTTACTAACAAACCAATATTTAAATCTTTTCGCCCCGTGGACCTGCATACCTTTAATTACAAATTGCAATGTAAATACATTTTTCAGCTTCCTTTTCCATGCGGTGATATAACCGCTAACCTCTGACTCCTCTAAGGTGGAGTGTGACATTGGGGATGAATGCTATTGTGTGGTGATGCTATTGATGATGTTAGCCTCTTGTACTGGATACCAGTGGCACTTCCTGATAGAGCTTTTTTCATACACATCATTCTTCTTAAATCCACTGTTGTGCTTCACACAGCATTAGAGAACCTCATGAAATGGACATCATGGATAGGGTCTCATGTTCCCGCATCAAAAGATTCAAAATTTGATCAAGCTTTTTTTGTGTGCTTCTTGTTGACTGTAAACACATGGATGCGACTTTTTGTGAACTACTTAGTGGTATGGCCTAACGTTTGCCCCTTCCATCTTGTCAACATCAGTTGCAATTTCTTGTTTCCAAAAATATTTTACCAATGTTCTTTGCAGCTATATTGGGAAACAGCATGTCTGTGGATAACTCTTGTCATCTTCTCTGCGGTCTAATTTTCCATGAGTCATTTACACTGCAGATAATACAACGTAAATGTATATTTTACAATACTTGACCACTTCTGTAGATCATACCCCCATGTTCCTTCCCAGTTCTAAAATTAGGCCTGTTTGATTTTCTTTGTGACAGGACTATTACTATCACAGATCTTGTATGATACCATTAATTAATATGCCAGTTTAGAGCCAAAACTTTAATAAGGAAAACATACAGAAAAATTGTTTTCTTCCAGTATGCTACTAACAACAATACATACGGATATTTGCATATAAAGCAGCAACCAGATTCCAAATGATTTCTTTTAGTTTGAAAACGAAATAAAGCATCTGATTGCAACATTACTGTTCTAAGGTCAAGGCAATCTGAGGCAGCATTTTGGGGCAACATTATTATTAATGCCCCAATACCCCAAAATGTTTTATGTAGTTGTAAGAAAAGCCCAGTATGTACTCTGTTGGTTGCGCATAGTCCTGTATTTAGAACCACTGGTAAACATGCATTAATGCACAGGTGTGCGCAATGGACCGTGCGTGGAAACATGCGCATGGACCAATGGGGTGGCGCACAGGAGGTTGCATAGGACATGCACTAATAGACTGGTCTATATAAAAGAGCATGTAATGGGCAAAAGTTGCTAGAAGATCTTCAGCTTGTTCCAGTTTCCTGCGATCTGACCTGCCTGCTTGATTCCTGCACTCGACCACTCCTGTACGCTGCCTGCCACTGTGACTTTCACCTGTTTACTTGATTTGCCTTCTGTCTTTTGCCTTGTACCTCACTGATTCGCTGCTCTTATGCTCAGCCTGTGATCTCGACACCTCTCCTGGTTCTTGATTCTGTACTGGCTGCCCAGCTGGTTTGACCTCGGACTGTATCCTCGACTTGCTTCTGTCTCTAGTTCTAGTCTGTTCTCCTGGATTCCTTGACTCTGCTTCACCGGAACTCTTGCTACTCTATCCACACATTCCCTGTTCCCACTCCCAGGGCTGTTGGACTAGAGAAGGGAAGCCCCTCATCCATTTGGTCTCCACTCAGGTATGTGACAGTAGTACTCCTATAAAGTAATAATTGTTCTCCAACCAGCTGGAGTTTCCAAGACTTTTAAATCAAGCATGGCCCTCCTCACTTCCTCACCCATTTCCACAATATTTTTTCAGTTGAAAAAGGGGGAGAAAAGTGAATGAAATGGAGTCACACACCAATAGTGCTGAAGGTAACCTGGATTCAGCCCTGTTCTCCATTGGCTCTTTGAATGTCTCTGCTGGAAAGTCTCTTTACCCAAGATATAGCATGGGAAGAGACCCGAACTGTATAAAGCACACAGAACAGGGAACCATTACTGAATAGGTTGTCAATATAACAACAACAGAAAACAGATTTCCATTAGAAGAGAACTAAGGGGTAACCTTTTTATCCCATAGTTCTCTTAAGGGTCACGGGAGGACATATGCTAGCGTCTTCCTGTGAGCCAAAGCTCAGTATATCGTGGGTTATTGCCCACCATATACTGAGAGCGCCGCAGCCGGGTTGGATCCCGACAATGCTGTCGAGATCCACCCAGCTGCGTGAGTGACAGCTGGCTCAGCCTATCTAGAGGCAGAGCCAACTGTACCCGCCCCCTCCCCGTCCGTTCTTCCAGTCAGCACTGACGGTCACTGCTCTCTGTAGGGAGATGATCGGCAAAGTGAGCGAGCGATGGTATGCGTTCGCTCACTTCCCGATCTATAGAGCCGGCGTGTGATAGTTTCATTGTCACAGGCCGGCTAGAACTATGAGGATGAGTGAAAATTCTTCTTTAAGGACATAAAACACTTTCCTTGAAAATTACACTGGGATGTGAACAAAGTAAACTTTGGGCAGATTATGATTCATCAAAGCCTGCAGTTTCCTGACATTGACTAAAACACATTTCTTGGAAGAGTCATCTGTTTCCCTTTCTATGCAGGAAGCCTTGATAATTATAAACCTAGTAAGAACATGTCACTTTCTGAAATGTACAGTCCCATATCTCCACTTAAGTCCGACATCATAATCTTGCTGGCCCATTTTCTCAGACAGGTCGTTACAAATTTCTGTACCCAGATCAGTCTAATTTCTTTGGATCAGTGGGATACTGGGAGTTTGTTGAAATCCCAGAATAGTCCTGTGGAATTCGGGATGGTTGGGAGGTATGTTGTTAGGGTTTCTACTACACAGTTTTGAAAAAAAAGTTTCTACAATCAGGTTGTAATGTCTGTGACCAGATTTTGTAGAAGTGTGGGGACCTCAGAGACCTTGTGTCCAGGGTACACTTTAGTAATAGCTCCACAGGCCCCCCTGTCTTCCCCTGATCCTGGTAACAGTGGAAATAGTGTCTATGCCACAATTTGAAGGTAGTGAATGGCTGATCGCTGTGGAGCAGTACATCATGTATGTAGGGAGGAGAGGGAGAATGTGCTTTCTGCAAGTGTCACAATCCCTGTGCAGCCTGACAAATCATGAGCGATTTTACAAAGAGCAACTGGCAAAAATTGTCTTGATGTGCAAAGGTCATGCAGACCCTCCCACACAGACTCATGGCTCTTTCTCCTGCCAAAGCTGCATCAATTTAAAGCAGAACTCTGGGGAAAATTTTCCCTAACCCTTGCAGTGAGGCTTCCCCCACATTACAATGGTTAAGTGCTCGTTTTTGTCTAGGTTCAAAAATAAAAAAATGATACTCACCCGATCCTCCAGGCTGGCTTGCTTTTAGACCGGTCCCTTCTGCCTATCTCCTACTCCACTGCAGTGGTGGTATGTCCCTTGGCATCCTCGCCTAAACACAGTGTAAAGAATGTGATGACTCGCATGATCTTAGACGGCTGCAGTGGAGAAGTGAGGTGGAAGGGACTGGTCTAAGAGCATGCTGGCTCTGAGGATTGAGTGAGTATATTGTTATAGTTAATTGGGCGGAGCTAACGGTGACAGCTAGCTCCACCCAACTGTTTACAGTTGTACGGCATCTGACAGATGAGCCATGACTGGGCAAAGTTATCATGACTTTTCCCAGTCTTACAGAGTACTGGGCCCTGATTGGGCAAAGTTTTGCACCTGACCTGTGCTCAGGTGCAAGGCTTTGGCCAATAAGGGCTCTCCAGGCACTGTACGGTGCATAGTGCCTTCGCCTGCCGAGCGCCCTGACAGTTCGTTTGTTCGCCGACCACACGAACTGCCGATGTTCGAGTCGAACTCATGCTTGACTTGAACATCGAGCCCAACCCTAATTACAATGCAGTTACTGTAGCCATACATATTCTTTAAAGTATAACTAAAGGCAAAACCTAATTTTGAGGTTTATATGGAATAAAGATCGATTCCAACCACTGTCAGGTTTTTATCAGGGTCTATGTCCCCACTAAGGAGAATTATTCTATTATTTCTCCTTATCTCCAGGAATGAAAGTGAGGGTACATACAAAGAAATAGAGGCTAAATCTCCCAATGGGCACACTTGTCACTCCATGACAACAGTCTAAAGGTGCCCATACACTGCTCAATTCTCGTACGAGAATCGTGGGAAATCCCGCGATCGAACGAGAATCGAGCAGTGTGAACGAAGACGTGCGACCGTTTCTACTGTACGGTCGCACGTCTTTTGTCTATGGAGCACGCTAGAAAACCAGCCGAAAATCGTACGATTTTCGGCTGGTTTGAACGGTGCTCGGGAGACAAATGCCGAACGGGCCGGTGTGCGCACGCACACACTGCCTGTTCAGCATTGCGGTCATAGGAAGCACGCCACTCAGGGGGGCGGGCTTGCGATGATCGAGAGTACGATCTGCCTGTCCAAGATGGGCAGATCGTACGTTTTTTAAATTACTTTACAACCATCGCAAGACCTTAGTCTTGCGATGGTTGTAAAGTGTATGGCCACCTTAAGAGGGAGTATCGCTCACATTGGAAAGATATGCTCTTCCTGTTGAGTCTTCAGGGCAGGAAGTGAAGAGATATTACCCTAATGAGACACAGAATCTCAAAAAAAAAACCTGACAGTGACTTTAACCCTTCCCTACTCTATCCAAAAGAAAAAAAAGTTATGCCGTTAGATATACTTTTAAAGCTACAGTCACACGGGGCTTAAGGCTGTGTCTGTACAGATGTAGCTGCAGTGCCTGTTCAGATGAGTGGCAGGCTGACAGCAGCTGAATATGAAGTGGCTATACGCATGTAATCATACATAGAACAATTACCTGCAGTTCAGGATAGATGATTGCCTCTGGACGCAATCTGTCTGCATCCAGGGACAATCACTGATCTTGAACCGCAGGTTCCATGTACGATTAGATGTGGCTGCTGTCAGCCTGTCATTCACTTGAACGGGCACAACGGCTGCATCTGTACAGACACACTTGAGATTTCTAAAATCGGGTACACGTGTTTTTTGTTTTTTTTTCGTTCAATTGCCGGCTTGGACAGAGGCGTGGATGGAGGAATCCCCTGCTTTTTGCATTGTACTGAATGCCTAAACAGAGCTAGCAACTTATTGGTTGCAACTCCGTTTGGCCGAGAATTTTCCAGCTTGTTCCTTGGTTCAGCTGATGGAGGAATGCCAGGAGGAAAGGTACGGACAGCAGTACGCATTGTGCAAAGTTAGGTTGATTCATCAGGAACTGACCGAAATTTGTACCATGTGTTCCCTACTTAACATAGGACTCCTTAGGTTTTTACCGCAGGAATCACCAGTCACAACCTTAAGCCCTGTATGAATGGGACCTAAAGCTCCAACTTGGGCCAAGAATTCAAATGTTTATAATGTGCTTGAAATAGGATTTGTATTGTTTTCTGTCTATTTTATTGAGTGTTCCTGGCCCAAGGGGGAATTCTGGGCGCTGGTAATCCCCCTATACTAATATATTATCACTGAATTCTTCTTCCACATTCTTTATAATAGTCTGCCAAAGATCCTTGCTGAAAAAGTAACATGAGCAAAAACTGTTACATCGCTTCCTCTATGCAACCTCGGAATGAGGAAACTCCTGGCAATGACTCTGATTGGCTGCTCACCCATCCTGTGAAAGCCACACAGAAAACAGACCATCGCTTTTTCTGTCACAACCAAAAAACTGTCTTGCGAGAAGGAGGAAAATGGAGAGAGCGCCACAAAAAATAAGAGAGGGCTATCTGGTGAAAAAGGTAAGACCCAGAAACGTTCTGCTAACTTTGGCATGGAATTGTGAGCTGCATGGGCTTGCTTTTTTTAATAGCACAATAAACAATGTGCTGAATGCTTTCATATCACCCAATCAGCCCTTATCTTTCATTATTCTCACTGCTTTCATTGACAAAGGTGGAATGTGATTGGATGAATGTCTGCTCTTTGATGTCACCTCTGATCTTTGCTTTGCTCTTGTATTCTGGCACATATAAAGATAGATAAGAGGGTTGTGGCTCACACTGACAATGAATCATTCTCTTGAACTTGTTAAACTCATACTTCCATTGACAGCTTTGTGGATGCGTTTTTACCGAAAGTGTATTTCAACTCTTGCAGTCAAATGTGAATAAACTCCACTATATTATCTGTTTCCATTCGCGCAGCATATCTAAAAATATATTTCTGAACAAATATTCTTCCCTCGCTTGCTGTTTCTTTAGAGTAGGATTATACAAAGGACACTACAGGCAGCTTTTGCTATTTGAATGGGAACATGTAACAAATGTAAGGACAGAAATGTAAGGACACATTCCCACTCAATGCATTAGGGCTGTGTTGGACATTTTTTTTCCAGTGCAGCCACAATGCATGACAAGGCGTTTTGACTTGTTCAAGATTTGTTCCAGATGGGCTCAGTTCACACCACCATGTTGCAGTGGTATGCACTGAAAAAAGTATGCTATGCAGTACTTTTTTTTAGGGCAGTGCGACGTGGTACAACCGCATTGCACTGTGCTGTGCCCATAGAACTTAATGAAACATCACTTGTGACATTTCAATAAAGCGCTAACAAATAAAAAGATATGCTCTTCCTTCCTGTTGAGTCTTCAGGGCAGGAAGTGAAGAGATATTACCCTAATGAGACACAGATGGCACAAAAAAAAACCTGACAGTGACTTTAACCCTTCACTACTGTGTCTGTACAGATGTAGTTGGAAAATTGGAAAATGGAGATTCAACCATCCACACTGTTCACAGTGAATGGGGGAATCCAATGATATCTCTTGTTCAGCTCATCATCTAAATCTTTACATGTATGGCTAGCTGAAAGTGACATTAAACTCAGGAGATAAATCTTGAAAATGCATTCAAATACCTCAACTATTAACACAAATGTATCTTATTTGTTTATCACTCAGCTGTCACTGTCCTTCCTTCTGGAGGGTGGCTACTTTTGTTCCCCATGGCCCTTATGTGTGTTGTAAAGTAGCCACTGCTCCAAACTCACTCCCATGATGGACTACAATCTCATGTTTAGTTTTCTAATTTGTGTTGAGATACTAGTCCATCATGGGAGTGAGCTTGTGTGTGTTGTAAAGTAGCCACCCTCCAGAAGGAAGGACAGTGTCAGCACCAATTCAGAGATGATTTGAGGATCTACAACAGAGTGATACATAAATAAGATACATTTTTGTTAATAGTTAGGGGACTTAAATGTATTTTTAAGATTTAAGTCCTGAGTTCAGGGTCACTATAAGATATATTGCATTTGCCTTTCTTTGACATGCATAGCTTGTAACAATATACATGTTTCCAAAATGGGAAAAGAAAACGTTATCAATGTTTATACATAATATTTACTCCCATGCATTTTGCAGTGTGTCTGGTATGTCTCTTCCAGGAGGTGTACGCTTCAGGTCTGATTTATATTTAAAAATGTTTTTATTATGGTATTAAATGAACCGAGACTGACAATCTCAGCAAACATACATTCTTATTAGTGAATGTTATCATATCCAGGATCCTTTTTTGGGGACAGGTTATTTTAAAATAAAATGCCAGCCCTTTTTTCATTTTGGATAGAAGAGGTGATGGATATATCACTGCTGTGTACCCATTAGTGAGCCTGAGTCTTTGTTTTTATTTTCAGCTGTGTCACTAGGATAGAAAGTGAGAGCAGTCTCTCTAATTAGGATACAGAAAAGGACCATGGTAAACAGCACTTCCGAGGCTAATGCAGGAGTTGAAAAACCCCTCCCAAATGTGTGCCAGAGGAGTGCAGGGAAGCGGTGGCAAGACATAGCTTCTAGCACGCTGGTCACCACTGATCAAGCTCTCACATTCATCCCAGGTGACTTCACATACAATCGCCTGGGAAGGATGCACGAGGTGGAAGGGCAGAGAACAGCACACCAGAAAAGGTAGCTAAGCCTTGCCACTGCATGCCTGTCCCGCCTTGCATATGATGACAGTAGTGGTGTGGAAGGGGGGGTCATACATGCTGCCACTGTCTATACTTTACATTACTTCTTACTATCGACCCCTGCACTCTGCGTATAGGGAGAGGGGTGTCATACATACTTCCACTGTCTAAACTCTACATTATTCCTACTACCAACCCCTGCACTCTGCATATGGGGAGAGGGGGTTTCATACATACTGCCGCTGCCTAAACTCTAAATTACGTCTTACTGCAGAGGCTTGCACTCTGCATATGGGGAGAGGGTGTGCCATACATACTGACACTGACTAAACTCTACATTACTTCTTACTACCAACCCCTGCACTCTGCATATTGGGAAAAGGGGTATCATACATGCTGCCACGGTCTGAACGCACTCCTGACCCCTGTACTCTGTGTTACTTAACCCTAACCTCTGCATCCTGTGTTTTACTTCCACTGAAGCGACGGTAATGTTTCCTCCCTCTAATATCAGAGCATTTCTTTTCTCCCATTGACTAATAATGCCATACATTTTTCTCCCACTGAGCAATGTTGCTGGGCATTTTTCTCCCTATGAAGCCAATTAAGCCTGGCACCTATTAATAACAAAGGGTCAACAGCTCAGCCACTAGCTAGCTAGTAAATGTGTTCCACTCTGCCTATCAAGCATCCAGTTGAAATCACAGGCCATTCCACATGCCCTGGGTATACAACTGCGGTGACAAAAGTAACAAATGGAGGCTAAATACTACAATAAGACTGCAAGGCCATGAACTGATTTACAATAGAGAGCTCAAGTCATAACACAAAGAACTGGTTGAACATGGCTGCTAAGTTGTGTACCTTACAAATTACTTGTGTAAATTACAACATTCCTTACCAGGTACAAATGGAGGTTTTTGTTGTATGTGGAGGGACCAAAAGACCATAGCTCACAACTCTTCCATATTTGGGTGGACTTGCCTCTCTTTTGAAACCAAATCCCTCTGTCCTTCATTCCTCTTCTGCTGTCCCTCTTATTTATAAAGGTCAGATGCGCTATTTAAAGTGACACTAAATTCAGGAGTTAAATATTAAAAATGCTTTCAAGTACCCTAACTAATAACTTTATTTGTGTATCACTCTGAGGCAGATCCTCAAATCATCTCTCTATTGGTGCTGACACTGTCCTTCCTTCTGGAGGGTGGCTACTTTTGTTTCCCATGGTCTCTGTGTTGTTAAGTAGTCCCTGCTCTAAGCTTGCTCCTGTGATGGACTATAATCTCACGATTATTTACTAATTTGTATTAGAATTATAGGCTATCACGTGATTGAGCTTGTAGTGGTGGTTACTTTACAGCACACACAGTGACCATGGGGAACAATAGTAGCCACCATCCAGAAGAAAGCACAGTGTCAGCATGAATTCAGAGATGATAAGGGCTAGTTCAAACCAGTCCCAGTGAGTTCCATCCCGATTCTGGCTGAAATGCACTGGATCGCATCCCGGCCGCCTCCCTTTGCTTTGGGGCGTTGGTGCATTGAAGTCAATGGCACTGCAGCCACACCCTCCGACCGCACCAGAATGCGTGGCACATCAATGCCTGCGTTCCAGTCCGATGCGGTCAGAAAAAATGCTGCATGCACTATTTCTGCTAGAATGAGGGCGGAATGCACTGGGGCTGGTTTGAACCAGCCCTTATAGGATCTTCAGTAGACATGTGCACTGCCAAAAAATTTGTTTCGTTTCGTTTTAAATTCGGATTTGTGTTATTTCGTTTTTCGGGATCCGGTTGTGAAAGTCAATTCGGATTCGGAATTCGGATTCGGACGAAATTCGGTAGCTGTAGGTCGAACGTTCGTTTAGTTTTCTGTTCTTATTCGTTTCATTCGTTCGTGACATTTGAGGGGGAAAAATATTTTTCTCCTTCTCTAATGTCAGTTTGTTCCAACGAACGAAACGAATAAGAAACGAAAACGAAACCTACCGCTACCGAATTTCGGAAATGGAAATTCGGATTCGTTTGCATTCGTTATGTCTGTAATTCGGAATTCGGATACATCGAATACACGATTCGGAATGAAACGAATCGCACATGTCTAATCTTCAGTTGAGTGATACACAAATAAGGCACAGTATTGTTAATAGTTAAGGTACTTGAATGTATTTTTAAGATGTAGCTTCTGAGTTTTGTGTCACTTTAACTACCAAAGGTTTTGTACTGCACTAAGACCCCTTTCATATGGACCTATGTTATATTGGGATGTGTCCTTTGCCTACATACTTTGTTCTAAAATGTATCTTTCAGTGCCAGAAAAAAGTAACATGTAGTGCAAAAATCTAGTCAAGTATCAAACCCACATTAGCTTCTTCATTTAAGTAAGCATTATGGATCTGGTTCTGTGCATTATATTATAACTTGCTTTGTATCATTTACATATTTGTTTTACCTTTTGAAAAAACATACTAGAACATACTAGGGTGAGTGCTAGGCGGTAGCAGGCCCCATAAACGTGCATATTACTATGTTTGGAATAGTTAGTCAAATTCTGTATATGAAAGACATTGGATAAGTGCTGAAACATCTTCAACATTACAGAACACGTTCCACTTCTACTAGCTATACCATCACACGGGTGAACAAGAACCTTCACAGGGATAATGTTGGGGCTTTAGTTATTGTGGGTGTAGCGATTGTCATTTTGTTACATGTAGACTCGTTGTAGATGCAGCTTTGTGTGCGTCAAACATGCCTCCTGTTTCTTGTCCCCAGATAAAAAATACTCTGAAAGAAATTTATCAAAACTAGAGCAGACAAAATCTGGAGCAGCTGTGCATGGCAACCAATCAGCTTCTCTCTTTCATTTTCAAATCTTAGCCGAGCAAACTGAAGAGAAAAGCTGATTGGTTGCCATGCACAGCTGCTCCAGATTTTGTCTGCTGCAGTTTTGATAAATTCCCCTCTCTGTCTTTTCCAATTCTTCACCACCTTTATCATCATTCATTTTCCTTGTCAGATTCAAGATGCTGATAGTGCTCATAATGGTGTGGTGCTGCAACAACCAGAAAAAGAAAAACATCTTGGTCAGGCAAGAGCTTGGAAGCCCACAATGCTTCGATGTATTGCTGCTACACCCAAAAATTAAATTCATTATCATCATCAACTGCTTTGGCCATGTTACGATTCTGGTTGTGTTGTTGTGCTATGGTGCTGCTGCAACCCTAAAATAAATGATAAAATAAAAGTTTATGATTGTGTCATTCATTAGCAGCCTCAAAGCCTAGTCCAAGATCCTGGTCTTTGTGGTGCTGCTGTGCTGTGGTGCTCCCGCATTCAACAAAAGAATATTAACTAATGCTTTATTATTGTCAAATCCTTTATATACACGTTTTCCATTTAGCATGTTTATCTGGGAAAAATACAGGTGTTTGTTTTCTTCAGAGGGAGCCTTTTTTCTCCACTATTCCAGAAACAGAACAGAATTTAACCCTATAAAAGCCCAGATATTTAGAGTGCAACACTCAGGTGTGGGGCAAATTGAGTAAATAACAGTTTTTAGGATGTTGGCTTGCTTTCTAAGAGAATATGGGAGAATCTTTCTTTATATAGACTCTGAAATGGAAGGAAATTAACTGCAATAAATAAACCCATGCTACATGAAACATTCTTCATATTAGGTTGTTCATAGTCACAAGCATAGTCTGGAATATGGGGCAATTTCCTCGTTGTGCACTGAATGCCAGAAAGTCTGAGTTCATTTTCAGCAGAACCTCTTACAATGATTGCATTCTCTAATCCTAAAGCCTGTGCTAAGCAAAGTCTAAAATCAGGAACTGAAGACAATAGCTGTTAGCAGACTGCTATACAACAGACCCTCCTAGAGACTATGTCAAATGAAGCTGAAGTTTGTAGTGTAATGACAAGATTAACAAGGAACAGTGAGAAAATTAAAAATAAAGTTTAAATGCATCGCCTGCTGTCATAAAAAGGTCTAGATAGCACGGAGCCTGTCTTCCTCGAAACAGCAAACAAATGCTGCGTCCGGCTGATTGCAAGCAGTGGTTTATAAGCACATAGTGGGTGGCACTTACTTCAGGGTCAATGTGATATATGAAATATGGGTTGAGTCTGGATGACTATCAAATATTAGCTTTCTATGTTCTAGTTGCAAGTTTGCCTCTGTAGAGTCCTTTGTTCCCACCGGACATGGAGGCTCACTACTCTTGTAGCAGAGGTACTCTCCCTCTTGATCCCTGTGTGCTATCCATGGATAATAATTGTCCACATCAAAGAAATGATAAACCTAACAGACAGAGAGAGACCATGTATCGTAAATAAAAAAAAAACATTCATTGTGAATGGCACCCCAAGGGATCTTTAAGATGCACATCTACTGTAACGCACTGCAGCACAGGGTGTCTTGTGTTTTGCACTGCAAAAAATGCAGCTTTCCTCATTTTCGTATGGGTTTGTAGGCATTTTAGCCCATTTTTTTTGCTTGCATTATTTGCCGGCAGCCATGGAGGGGGGAGCGCACACTCCCCGCTTGTATGTAACAGCCATTGCCGTCTGTAACAAACGTTTAGTGTCCTGCTCATGTGCGCACTTGTACCTGCATCCAAGAGCAAGCCATCCATCCATTCATATACAACAGGCGTATGGCAAGCGGCAACAGGCATTATTGCACAGAAACGCTTGCATTGCAGTGCAATGCATTGTGGTGTGAATGGGCCCTAAAAGTTCAGCCATTCGCCAAAAGAGGTTCCCATACAGTATATTACTCACATGTATCAGTGCGACAGTAAATAATTACAAATAAAGTCACGTGATACGAAAAAAGCTTTATTCATTTACATATTAGTAAAGGAAATTCTGTTCGATGAGTTTCCTCTTTTTATTTCCTTCTCAGTCCTTCTCTAGACTATTTTTGGCATTGACATTTTCTTTGTATGGATCTGTCTGTCAGGTTTTAATATGACTATAGGATGACTATCCATCTGCCATTAAACTATGAGGCTATAGTAAGCTAATAGCATTTTATGAGCCTGAATTCTGATCCACCTACTTTCTCTGAAAACTATTCCTGATTGTGTGATTTTCGGATTCATTGTTTTATTTGCATTTTTACTAACTCACAAGACATAATGGGGTTGATTTACTAAAGCTGGCCATACACCTATTTATATTATTATACAGGACTTATATAGCGCCAACAGTTTCCGCACCTATAGATTATCTGCAGATTTTCTATGGTCAGATGGAAAAAGTGCAACAGATTCCTCCATCTGCGCTAAACTGTGTGGATGGAGGAATCTCCTGCTGGGCCAAGCTTAAGTATCTTGCTAGTCGGCCCCGCTGGCTCTCAAAAAACCTGAACAATGCCTGCATCCAGATTGTTCAGGTATTTTGACAGCCAGCGGGGCCAAGTAGCGAAATTCTGGAGCTTGGCCCAGTGGCAGATTCCTCCATCCACACAGTTTACCGTAGATGGGGGAATCGTTGCATTGTTTCCACCTGACCATAGAAAATCTGCAGATAATCTATAGGTGTATGGCCAGCTAAAGGAATAGAGTCTGTTCATCAAAGTTCACTGAGCTGTAAATAAGATTAAGCTGTGTTCACTCCAATCAACCAATCATGTGCTAGTAGAAACACAGCTTTCTCAAAAATTCTCCTGCACATGATTGGGTATTCAAAGTTAAAAGCACAGGTTCACCCTACAGAATAAGTTTCACCTAACTTTTCCTTAGTTACTCTTGGCCACCAGGGGACAAAGCGTGTGCAGCACTCTTTCAAGGATGTCTGGATGCTGAGCTAGCGTAACAGAGCCCCCTTAACCAACTGCAGGTTCGACCATGAAGCTAACAGGCAGGAAAATATGTAATTAGCACTGACTTGTCTCCGGTATACCCAAAATTTTGAGTAGTCATCGAAACAGAAATAAAGTCAAAATCTTCTAATAGGGCCACTTGTTATAACAGCGGCCTAAGGGCGACTTTACCTTATTTTGTATAAGGTACTTACTTCATGTCGTGGCTATAGCAGGAAGTAAAGGTAATTCTCCCCCCCAAAAAACTTGAGAAAGGTGTTAACTATTCTCTGCTTTATCTGAAACTAAATAAAACACAAAGTTTGGATATAGTTTATTGCTATGCACACTAGATTTACATCATCACATACCAAAAAGTCTCATACAGCTACTGTAGTGTTATAAATATAGAGTATTTTCCTCCCCCCCCCCGCTATGTGAGCTATAATGAGATCCAGTAGAATATATAACTTTATCTTGGTGTTATTAATTCCAGAATCATTTATTCTCCAAACCACAGGTGATGTTTAACAAATGGAAGCCCTTCTGGGTAATATTGCTGGAAGATGGGATTGAATACTACAAGAGAAAGACTGATAACAGTCCAAAGGGAATGATTCCATTGAAAGGATCTGTCATTGTCAATCACTGCCAGGATTTCAACAAACGGCTGGTAACCTGTCTACCTATACCGTTAAATAATGTTTTTACTATGAAAACATAACTACGTTTGCATGAAGCTTGCCAACACTAACTCAGGAAGAGGCAACATTGGCACTCCAGCTGTTGTGGAACTACAAGTCCCTCGAGGCATTGCAAGACTCTGACAGCCACAGGCATAACGCCCAGAGGCAGAGGAATTTGTCTTTTCACCACAGCAGGAGGGCTGAAGTTGCTCACCACTGCTCTAGCTGACTGGTGACAGGAAGTGAGAGGGGAATCTCACCGGTGACAGGAAGTGAAGGGAGATATCTCCACAGTAAGAGGAAGTGAGGGGGAAGATCTCTACTTAGTGACATGAAGTCAGTGGAAATCTTCATAGTAATAGGAAGGGGTGAAAGAGCTCCCTGGTAATAGGGAGTGGGGGAGGGGATCTCCTCAATATACACAACAATAAAAACTTTACAGAGAGTCTAACCCGTGTGGGAGAGATGCCCACTACATACTGGGACCACTGTCCCACCTCGCTTTTTTTTATATTGCGTGCTCTGCATTTTGCTTTTCGAAAATGTTCACGTTAGTGCCATATTAGTGGGTCCAGCACTGTCCCTATAATGAGGCCTCAGGCAGCATCTCATGGGGGGTGGCAGGCAGAGCAGCATGCTAAGAGGTGGGCGGAGAGATGTGTAAGTGCCATCTGTCTGATTCATGAAATACTCATCTCTAATGTTAATGCTAACTTCATATTTTCTAGTAGTATAGGAATAGGAAATTATCTGATATAAAAAAAGAAAAAGTATTATTTTATTGCTGTGAAAAGGTTTTATAACCAGCAACTTACTTTTTCCATTAGCTCGTCTTCAAGATGACCACCTCTAAGCAGCAGGATCACTTTTTCCAAGCCTCCCACCCTGAGGAACGTGATGCTTGGGTGAAAGATCTAAAAAAGGCATCAACATGTATTCAAGAAGGACAGAGGTTTGCTCGAAAATCCACAAGGCGCTCCATCAGATTACCAAACACAATTAATTTAAGGTTAGTTATCTGTCTAAGATTCTAAATCTAAAATTTATGTTTCAGTATGTTTGATATCATCAGAGTCGTCCCTATAATGAGGCGGTAGCTTCGTACATCTCACAGGTGTGTGTGTGTGACTCGATTTTGCCAGTAACAGCACTTCCTGTTTGCGACTGACAACACTAAAGCTGGGTACACGCGGTCATATTTTTTCATATAGCCGCTATCCATGCTAACAGCGCCGTGTAATTGTATTCTGACAGCGGAACTGGCCATTGTCAGAATACCCGAACAGCGCTTGCAGCCAATGGCCAATGATTTTCCAGCATGTCCCTTTGGCAAAAGTCGATATGTTGATCGACTTCTGTCAATTGAATAGGACCACCCACGGATCGCATTTTGGCCCATTCCTGCTGAATCAGTCGATATTCCCTCTGTGTGTACCAAAGTTAGCAGCATCATTGTCAGCCTGCTGGGGGCATTCCTTCAGTTGGCTTTTAGTCTACTCATCTGCCTATCTGATAGACCTAATAGGCAGCCCAACTTGCAACTGAAGGAGGGCACACAGTAGGCTGACAACACTGATGCTAATTGTGAGGCAGTGGCTCAGCCCCATTGGGCTACCTTTGTCTAGCTATGTCAGATAGGTAGCCCAATGGCCAGGAAAGAACAGAAACTGTACCAGGGTTTTGTTATTGTTGTCCCTGTATGCAAGTTTTACCTTCATTTCGTCTCCTAGTGACCGCCTTTTCCTAATCTAAGGTGTGACGTTGCTTTTTAATTGCTTCGCACTTACTTTTAGGGCTTATTCATATGCATGCACATCTTTTTGCCTGCATGATAACCCGTAGTACAATGCACTGTGTTTGCATGTTGCAGTGCATTGCCATTCATTTTTAATGGTCCCCTCCCAATGCACAAACACCTTAATGGTACTGGAAAAAAATGGAGACAGGTGCGTTTTTTGACCCATAGACATGCATTAAGAACTAAAAAATTTGATAGGCAATGCACTGAAATGCTTGTCAACGCATCAAAAACCACCTCCACAAGTGTTAATGTGCCCCTAGTGTTGGATCTCCAAATAAGAATCAGCTGCGTGTTTTCACTCCAACTCACTTTTCTATACAAAGTTCTGTACAAAGTGAATAATTAAATAACTTTAGTAACTAACAATTGTTTATGTATGTTTTATTACACATATAATTACTATTATTAATTTATTTTAAGTGAGTTATACATGTCAATGAAAGATCCAGAACGAGGAATTCGAGAAATTAAGCTGGAGAAAGACAAGAAAGTCTTCAATCACTGCTTCACAGGTAAAATATGAAAACACATGATCTGTCAGTCTACATTGCCATGAAAAATCAGTCAGCCACCTGGCCCCCAGGTTGCAGGGATGCTGTTAATTCCTGCAAAATGTGGTTTTCTATCTATCACCCCAAATAACCTCCTTTGTTTATGATATGCTTTTCTCCAATACTGGTGAATGGGTGAGTAGTTTGAGCCAGGAAAAACTCATACATCATGGCTGCTCTGGAAATGTCCTTCCTGTGACCCCCGGGACACTTATACTAGAGATGTCAGTTCCAAGACTGTGAATAAAAAACACTGGTGTGCAATCCCTTATATCATGTTCTAAGAGAAAATAAGGTTCATGCGTAATAGTAAGTTAATGTGGTTTGGATTTTGTTTTTTGCCTTTGTTTTACACTTTTCCTGTTTTGGTTTATTTACTGCAATAAGTAATGGTTAGTTTCACTTATTTTCCATTGTATTTCAACGCTAAGGTTAAGCTCTTTAACCTCTGTTGCCTACAGGCTCAGGTCTTCTGTGTCTAATAGTGAATCCTGCTCTTGGGCAATGTTACATTATTTAAAAAGCAGCGTTTGCCAAGTTTTAGGAAGAAGACAGTGTTGGACTGGGCTATGTACAGCCACCAAACACACAGTTACTAGAGATGGCCATAGGGTTGAAAATCATCAAAGAATGTCCATGTAGTACACTTTATAGTATCTATCTATATAAGCCATTTCACATATGTGGCTGCTAAAGTAACATAAGGGTGACACTGTTAATATTATAAACACATAGCATATTGCAAAGCTATCAGGACAACATAATGTTCTAAACGTATTTATTTCAAACACATATTATGGTCCATGAAAAACAAAATAAAGAACATCTGTATTTTACATACTGTATATGGAACTTACTGCAGAGAGACCTACTTACATTAAGGACCCAAAGACCTCCTTATATATGTCTAATGGTCAGTTTGTCAATGGTAAACTATTAGATTTTGACAGTCACTTATCAATTCTCCTCATCATAATAGGCACTTGTGTAATCGACTGGTTAGAAGCAAGCAAATCAGTCAGGAACCGCCAAGAAGGAAATGTCCTGGCTTCTGCCTTACTTAATGAAGGTCACCTTCAACCAGCGGGAGATGTGTCCAAAAATGCTGCTGAAAGCTTGGCAGAAACAACTTTTCTGGATACTACAGAAGCATTATATTACTTTGTGAGTATATAGAATCACAACTGTTGTGTTTTAAAGGGGTGCTCAGTTCTTCCTGGTGGGAAAAAAGTAGATGTAGATCCAAAGTAATGACATTCATTTTGCTAAAGCACTTCCTGTCTACATGCACTCCAACATGGCATTTTTCTCGAGGTGGGTTTCCTGATGATGACAACAGTAGACCACATCTGCTTAATGTGCGTTAAAATGGCAACTCGTAGTCTTCTTCAGAAGCCTAGAATGACAACCCAGGAGCACAATTGGAAAACAGAGATAGGGTGTTTTCACTCTATAAAAGAAAGTGTCTGAACAAAGACTTTCATTAGAGGAAGAACAGATATTATTTTAAAGAAAGCAGCAGATATAAAATGTTAAAAATGACATATGTTGACATGTTGAAGCTTATATGTGATTTTAGTGATTAGGTCCAAAATACCCCCTGCATAGTACTCCAGTCAATAACAATGCTCAGTTCGCTGTTAATTGGAGTACTGTGCAGGGAGAACTTTGGAATCCAGACTGCTGCTCTCTGTGTGAGAGCAGTGGTCAGGATCTCTAGCATTCTGCCAGCACTAACACACTCACAAAAAACGCCACACACTGTTCTCTTAAAGTGACATTAAACCCTCAGATTTTTTAACATAAACCAATACTGTAATGTGCGCCTTACTGTAATCCATGGTAGTTTCCCTTCTCTTTGCTGCTCTTCCTTTTAAATCCTCATGTCTTCTCATGCTTGGGGAGAACTTCCCTTTTCAGCTCAGGGCCTCTTCCTGTAGTGCTGGCTCAGGTTACAAGGCTATACAAGTCTATACACAGACACCGTGTATCCATTCCTGAGACAAGGCAGTCTGCTGCAAAACAGAAGTTCTGCCCAGCATGAGAACAGATACAGATTTAAAAGGAAGAGCAGCAAAGAAAAGGGAAACAACCATGGATTACAGTAAGGCGCACATTACAGTATTGTTTTATGTTAAAAAATCTGAGGGTTTAATGTCACTTTAAGGCAGCCTGACTGCATCCATGTAATAAAAGATTTGGGTTCAATTGTTCTTTAATTAAAAAAGCTTTGCAGTATAGTTATAGGGCCCTAGATATGGCTCTTGTATGCATCATATATTAAACAATCTTCTTTTGGTCAGACTCTCCCAGTTTGACACTCACTAAAATCAAGATTACAAAAAAAAAAAAAAAATAGTAATAATGCTAAAGGCAAAAGAAATCAGCCATATTGCTGATAATTGTAATAGAATCTGTATGAATGAAACATATTAGTACAGATACAGTTTGAGATCTACAATCTGGACAATTTGAGGCTGGAGTTATTGTGTTAATCTGATGCAATACGGCCAAAGTATAATACATTACACTTAACAGATACCAGAAAGCTTTCTTCTCAGTATTTACATTTTCCGTTCCCAATTAAAGGCCATTCCCGCTGCCCCTCGGAAGTTCAGATTTAAGTAATTGTTGCCAGAGTGAACCACATGCTTGCTGCCTTTTTTTTTTAATTGTGAACCGTATTGAGACATCCCTGGCAGAACTCCTAGTTCTACCTTACCCACCACAATGACAAACTGAGATGAGGGTGTAACTCTTCCTGTTAGAATCTCCATGGCATAAAAATAAATACAAAATTGGGGAATTCCATTGTAAGAAAGTGGCCTAATTGGAGAAGGAGGACACACACGATTAGATCCAGAAAACGCCATATTGTATTCTCTGAAGATAAGGGAAGCCATGTGATTAATCACCCCACCAGTGTATTGCCAAGACTGAAATATAATTTCTAGCCAGAGTTTGCTTTATCTAAGATAAGGCAAACTAAAGCCCTAATTAAAGAGGATGTTACTTTAAAGAGACTGTTGCTTAGTCCTAAATAGGTCTCTTGCTAGCACACCGCCCAACATGCTTATATTTACCTTTGCAGCATTCCTCTGCTGATCCTTCCTCTGTAGCAGCTACTGCAAAATACCCAGTGCCCCAGGTATGGGGGAGCATGTGACCCCATCCCATGATGCAGTGCTCAGGCCTTAGCAGCCAAATTCTAGGCCCCAACACTATCATGTGAGAAAGGGAGTATGTGTGTTGCACTGGGATCGGCACGTCAGCACTGTACTTGTCAACGCACATCAAGAGCCGTGCGCTCAGTGTGGCTTGCTGGTGTGACTGAGCCCTTAGACATGAGACAGTGGCTGTTTGTTCATTCTGGTAACCAAACCAGCATTCTCTATAATGACCATTATACAAACATGGGAGATCATGCTTATGGTGAGGGTTTGATACAGACACTGTTTTATTGGAAACAGCATTAATTTAGAAACATCCATTTGACAAATATAATCCTATGACTTAAAATAGCTTAAAGCTGAACTCTGGCCTTACCTTTAGTCTTACACAGTTGCACAGACCCCTTCCCTGTATTGAAATTGCTTCTAACAATGTGCATTTGAAACTGCAGCAAGTCAGATAAAGACCACCCCATTTCTTGTCTGGCTGACAACTAGCATCATCTATCTTTTTCCTCTCCAACCTGACTGTCCCTGGCCTACATCTTTCATTCTTTGGATTTCAGATCTTTCAATCTTGAAGGCTAAGCATCACATGTGGGTGCTACCCATGGATGATCTGCATTCAAATACTGTCTGCCTAGGAATATGCACTCCTTCAGATTGACACCCACCCATGAGGGCATTTTGATGTCTGCATAACTGCCAAGAGCCAGTTCACTGCTTGCATCAGGACTGAGGGCTCTGGTGAGGAGCACTGAAGCAGGGTGCTGTGATATTTTTAGCAAGCTATGTACAGAACCATACTGGCTCTTACCATCAGCCATGAGCTGCCTGCATTGCATAGAGAAACAAAGAGATCAAGTGATGACATTACTAGATATAAAATAAGGTATGTAATAAAAACATAAAGGGAAAACATTAGTTGGCAAGTTGATGAAGGGAGGAGGAGTCAGGGAAAGCAAAATATAAACAGATTAAACTTCCGTTTTAAACCCTAACGATGAACTTCTCTTATTTGCTCCCTTTTGGTCTGTTAAACATATAATAAATGTGTTTTGTTTTATCTGTTCGGCAGAAGTCAATGAGCTCATAACTTCCTGTGCTCTTTGCCTTTGCTACATTGTTATCATTTAGCATTGTAGCCATTAGACAACAGATTGCCTCTCTCTATTGTTATAACGATGAGGAGGTGTTCTGTAGGAGCAGCCTATAGTGCCAAAGCTAATCCTCCATAGATATGTTTAAGTGAGTGAGTGTTGCCATACTAGAGCAGAAATTGTATTACTGGCAGGACCTCCAGGGGAAAATAAAAGAAAAAAGCAGAAAAAACCCGAATGCAGCCACCATATCCAAAAGTATTCTTAAATCCTGGTAAATTGCGATATATTGTCTTGTGAAATAATTCACCCCCTTGGTGTTTTTCCTGCTTTATTGCATTACAACCTGTAATTAAAATTGATTTTATTGCAGGTTTGTACTACATGATGAACACAGCATGCCTACAACTAGCTACAAAATAATTAATTGTGGCACAAACAATAATTAAGACAAAACCCCCACCACAAGTGCACAAGTATTCACCCCCCAAAAGTCAGTACTTTGATTGTGCATTTTTTGCCACACAAACAATAATTAAGATGAAAAAAACACTTCTAAAATATTGAGTGTGCAGAAGTATTCAGCTCCAAAAAGTCAATACTTTGTATAGCTACCATTTGCTGCATTTACAATTGCAAGTCTCTTGGGGTCTCTATTAGCTTAGCACAACTTTCCACTGAGATTTTTGCCCTTTCTTCAGGTTTAAACTGCTCCAGCTCCTTCAAGTTAGATGGTTTGTGTTGGTGTACAGCAATCTTTAAGTCATGCCACAGATTCTCAATATAGCTTCAGCAGTATGTTTCGGATCATTGTCCTGCTAGGTCAGCCTCTATTGCAGTCTCAAGTCTGTGGCTGACTGAAACAGGTATTCTTTAAGAATTGTCCTATATTTTGGGCCATCTATTCTTCAATTTAAACCAATTTTCCAGTCATTTGTGATAAAAAAAAGCATCCACACAATATGATGCTTTACTGTGGGGATAATGTCCTAAGGGTGATGGGAAGTGTTTGGTTTGCGCCACAGATAGCGTTTCCCACCACGGCCAAAAAGGTCAACTTTGGCCTCATCTGTCTAAAAAACCTTCTTCCATTTGTTTGGAGAGTCTGCCACATGCTGTTTGGTGAACTTTTTTTCTGGCCACTCTTCCATAAAGCCCCTATGGACAGACACTCCCATCTCTCCTGTGGATATTTGCAGCTCCTTCAGTGTTATCCCTAGGGTTGTTGCTCCTCTGATTGTTGCCCTCCTTGCGCAATCTGTGGGGGGGGGGATACTTTTGCAAGGCACTGTATTAAATTGTTCTTACCTTAAGATACACTTAAACTCGTTGAGGGGAATTGATCAAAACTGGAGCAGACAAAATCTGGAGCAGTTGCCCATGGCAACCAATCAGCTTCTCTCTTCATTTTTTTCAGTTAAGATTTGAAATGAAAGAGAGAAGCTGATTGGTTGCCATGGAAACTGCTCCAGATTTTGTCTCTCCAGTTTTGATTAATTCCCCTCAAAGTGCTTTTTTGTAGTTCAGATACTGGCTGAAGAAGCAAAAAAAAAAAATTGTAGCTTTACAGTTATAACTATGGGGAGAACATACTGTACATAGCCATTTCCTTTCTCAGAAAAGGGCTGTGCACTGCAGATGTGACATTAATAAAATTAGCTGTCGTTGACTATTCTTATTTCAGTTTGGTGTCCCACCCTGATGAGAAATTCTATAGCTAGTCAGTATGTAGAATCACTATATATAGAAATTCAAATTGACCATTGCATTCTCCATTCTCCGTTTTACTGACACAGGAAGTAAGGGGAAATCTCTGTAACAAATAAAACTTTCAGTAGACCAGGGAAGGGTTAGGAACTCTGTTATTTGTTTTTACTTCCCACCAAAGGCTGTAGGGAAGGGTTAGAAGAACCTCTAACAGGGTTCCCACTGGAAGAATTACTCTCCACTTCCTACTCAGCGTTACCCCGTGTATCCTGGGGTGACAAGCTGTTACTAGAAAGGGAATGAGGGGAGATCTCCCCAAATGACACCAAGGAATAATAACATGTCTCTACACTATCTAAAATGTAAAAAAATTAGATGGATTTCAAGATGATTTCCAAGGAAAATGGAGATCCCCTTTCTTACCAAATAATGGTAAGTTATAAATATGGCCAGATAACCTAAGAGTGGCAGTTGTTGAAGAATGCGAACTGTCGCAAGTGATATCCTATTTTGGCGCATTGCATGTCAAATAAACTATTATGTTCCAGCGCATACCATTTATTTGGCACATAGTAGAATGTGTAACTGTCTTGTGCCATCATCTGCTTGCTGCACTGCTGTACCCTTCTACTGCACCTCATACTGACAAACTCATTTTCTGAACTATTTTATATTTGTTGCAGATTGTGATTAGACTTCTTGTGAAAAAAAGTCCCTCTTGGGATTCTTTTACAACTGCTGCACTAGTCGCATTTTTCATTTCAAACCCTTTAAATTAAGCTAACATTTGGTGCACCCAAAAAAAGCAGGTTTGGTGCACCAACAATAGTTTACCTGGCTTGCTGTCTCTTAATAACAAGATCACTGCCCCACAGTTGCTATTACTCTCCAGACTCAAAATATCTACTGTATGTTCTCACCCTGCAGGCAGACAGTGGATTTTTCTGTGAAGAAAATTCTAGTGATGATGATGCAATTGTCAAAGAAGAATTTCGAGGTCTAATTGTCAAGCAAGGATGTTTACTGAAACAGGTTGGTATGATTCATGGAAAACAACACGTAGAATCATTACAAACCATTTCTATATTGCACCAATGGATGACTAAGTTCCTATTGCTATGTGACGGCCTACCAAAACAATCCATTTAAATTTATATCCAGTCTATACCTTGCACTATATAGTTGTTAGTAAATCTAAAGGTGTAATGTGTATTTTCAACTTTGGTCTGTTTTTTATGCAAAATATTTTAGCCAGATTCAGAATGCTACCCACAATCAGGGATGAGGTTCAGCTGTATTACAGGTTTGAGGTGCATTGTTTTTTACTGGTTCACAGACATGGTGGACTAATATGGGATTTCACCACATAGTAACCAAGTAAACATTGCAAAGCAATTCCTGGCCTTTGAACGTGTTAGATGACTTAGAAGAGCCAGTAAGGTGGCTTTGAACAAGCTGCCCTTTCACTATAAAGGGGGAGAGTTCCTAGCAGTCATACTGACAATGCGTTTTAACTGTGATAGGGAATGTAGAAAGTAGTGCTGATAAAGTAGACAGGGAAATATTCGTGTAGGGCTTGTAGGCACTGGTCTCTAAAGTAGAGATAAATGCTTACTGAATGGCCTGTCGGTAGGAAAATGCTATGCATCTTTGGGACATTGGGGGAGGGAGTAAGGAAAGGGTTTTTACATTTTAATGCTGCTGAAGTTACAGCCTGTGCTTGTCCACATACACTACATTGATAACAGGCTGCAGTGTTTTTTCACAGGGCATATTTCCAAATTCTTGCTGGCTGCCATTGTTCTTCCACAGGCTTTTTTTTAATGGTGAGAACAGTGGCAGATGCTTAGGCAATGTACATCAGCACAGAGGCTTAAGGTGGCCATATACTGTGTGAATTTCAAATTGGCTGTATGTTGTATGTGCCTCGGCATCCTCATCTATGATACAAGTAAATGGACTTGTATTACACGTGATGACATCAGCGAGGCTTAGACTGCCACAGCCAGGGGGAGAAGAGGCTGCAGGGATTGCAGCCAGGCGGTCCTAGCAACCAATCAACAGCAGCAAAATTCATCTTGCTGTCAACAATCAAGCCCATCACTGCTGGTGACCAGCAGCACCAGGCAGCCCTATCAACTAACTGGCAGCAGCGGGGGTTGAATAATGGTAGTAGCAGTCTACTGTCGCCGTGAATTAGTGAATTTTCGCTCACCCACAGAACATCACCACTCCTTCAAGTGGTGCCCAGTGCATGTGCCAAGCGCTGCCTAGCAAATGAGATGCTGCTTGTGGAGCTGCGCTAGTGCTGGCCAATCAGAATGAGGAATGTATCAGGTCGGAAATGCTGTTAGTATAGGAATGTGAGTCACGCTCCTAGCAGTGGCTGCGGCAACACAGGAAGGGAAAGCGAGTGTGACTTTCATAAGACACTTTGAAGGACACCTTTCTTTAACATGTTTTGCTATCCTTACAGGGTCACTTTAAACATGAAAGCCTGTTTTAAAAAAATAACTAATTATGACGAAACTTCCATTGTTGCAATAGGGGAAAATGAACATGCATTTCTGTATCAGCAAAAGGGATTACCCCACCCACAGATTTAGCAACTGTTGTAACCCCCATTACTTATATTCCTGCAATACATTTTTATTTATGTCAAATATATTTAACTACGTTGATTGGCTTAAGAAAACACTGAATGTGCTAAAGGGAGTTACTAATGATTTCATAAAGCATGCTGAACACGTAGGAGTTTATGGAGGAGAGCTGCGACCTCCCCATTGTGGTTTAACACATGCCACTTCCTCTTTCACTAACATTTAAAAAGATATTTATATTGTGTGCTGCTCACACACCAATGGGAACTGTTTTACCTAGTACACCCATAACCACAAACAAAAGGCAGGGGTTTCTTTGTGCTAGCTGTCACAAGTACCAAATAGAACACTTATTTTAGCAAGAACTAACTTGTTCATCCTTTACTAAACACTTCCTTTGTTATTCTGCATTAATGCTTATCCAAGGAGCACTTGAAGTGCTGGGGAAAAAGAAGCAGACAATATAGATATTTCCAGTGTTTGTGCAGTGATTTAGGTATAATAATAATTTAGATACTTTGGAGTTTTCAAAGGGAAATCCTAAAAAGACCCCGTTACCGGCCCATTTAGGACAAAGTGTGCCCATTTAGGAAAAAGTGACAGTGCCTCCTGATAGCCCACCCAGCACATTATATTCTCCCATCCACAACCCCCTGCTGCCTCTCCGCTCCATTGAAGCCCTTGATTTTTCTAATTGTCAAGCAAGGATGGTGACTGAAACAAGTTGATATGTTTCATAGAAAACAACATGAAGTAGAACCATTACAAACAACAGATGACTAGGTACCTACTATATGTGACGGCCTACCGAAACAATCCCTATTACATGTATATCCAGTCTATACCTTGCACTATATAGGTGTTAGTAAATCTTAGACGCCATTTACACCAGGCGACAGCGTTTCAGCATGCTTTATGCACGTTTTTTTGCTTTTTTTTATGCGCATTTTACAGGCGTTTTCTGCTCATAAGCAATAGTGTTTTAGGCGTGTTTTCAGCTTGTTTTACAGTTGTCTAATGAAAAGCAGTCTCGGCTGCACAAAAGCACAAAAACACACTGATCGGCATGTTTCCATTGAAGTCTATAAGGGCAAAACGGTCTGATAAGCTCAGGGACTATTTCAAACACCAGGTGTATTTTAACGCGCGTTTCAGCGCATTTGTGTGAATGGCCCCTATAGGAATACATGGGATTTTATGTTGCATGCGTTTCAGTGCGGGGAAAAAACACGCGACAGAAACGCCCTGGTGTGAAATCAGCTTAATCAGCTTTGGTCTGATTTTAATACAAAATATTTTAGCCAGATTCAGAATGCTATTCACAATCAGCGATGAGGTTAGGCTGTATCACAGGTTTGAGGTGCATTTTTTGTTCCTAGTTCACAGACATGGTGGATTAATATGGAATTTCACCACATAGTAACTAAGAAAACATTGCAATGAAATTCCTGGCCTTTGAGCATATGTCAGATGGTTTAGAAGGGCCAGTAAGGGGGCTTGTAGGCACTGTTCTCTTAAAGTAGAGATAAATGCTTACTGAATGGCCTGTAGGTTGAGGAAGCCAGATTTGTTACTCTGTGCCATTTCCACATCACTTTTTTGTTTAAGGTAACACAATAATTTCTAAAGTAATATATATGAAAAATCCAGCCAACTAAATCATAAAAGTCATATAAAAGACTGATATTGCTACAGTCTATAAAATGGTTTCTTCCATCTTTCTCAAAACTTTAAAGTTCCACTTGGCTAAATTGTATTTGCTTTTAAATGTTTCCCAGGTATTAAAAAGAAACAGCCAGCTCAGCCTGCAATACTTTCCTTCATTTTAAAGCTATCTACCGCAGTACCTCTTTTCATCTACAGACTTACAGGTTGAATGACACCCAGTGTCACTCAACTTAAAAAAACTAAGGAAAAACTGGGTACAGTGTCATAGCCCCTGCCCCCCGAGCACAGTGCATTATACCCACAGTATATTGATGCATAGAGCAGCGCTCATGTCATCACTTCATTGCTGATTTCTGCATCTTCCAGGACTGCCCACTGCTGAAAGAAAACCAAAGAGGAGAAGGACCCGGTACATCATGTGACCTGCCAGAAGACGCCAGAAAAATATTAAATTTAAAAGAAAAAACACCCAGTAGTTTACGTACTGATCCTCTCTGCCTACATTTTAGGGAAAAAAATGCTTTTCGAATACTTTTGTTTACTTTTTCTATGTGACCTCGACAAACCTGGGAGCTATAAACACAGGTGGGATGACATCATGGCTACAGGGGATTCAGATCATTGTTGGACGCTTCACAGGTACAAAGAAGCTCCGGAGCTTTGTACCTGTGAAGGTACATGTGAAGGTACAAGGTGACTGTGAATTTCATGTGATTGAATAGAAAAAGAAAAAAAAAAAACAAAGTATTTAGACAGAAATGTATTACAAAATGTAGGCAGGGAGGATTAAAGCAAATCGTTTTTCTTTCTACTTAAAAACCACAAATATTGCTGGCAGGGACCTACATGTGGGACTGGGGCTTAAGGAGAACAGCAAGGAGCAATGTATATTGTTGATAACGCACACCTATATTTGCAGGGACACAGAAGAAAAAACTGGAAAGTAAGGAAGTTTGTGCTTAGAGAAGATCCTGCATACCTGCACTACTATGATCCAGCTTCGGTAAGAGAAAATTGCACACACTAGTTTCTATTAGCTAATGAAAAAAAAAATAATCTCTAATATACTAGGGGACCAGTTTTAGTACCTGTTACTTTTAATTAGTACTCAGCTGCGGCTTTGCACACTTTGGTTTTGCTTTGGTTATGATTTATGCTTATGCTCGAAGCAGAAGCATTGCCAGCTTTAAAACAAGCCCTCACTGATCACTGTAGCTGCAGGCACTGTGGAGTAGTTCATCCTCAACATTTATAGTAGAAGCACTGAAAAGTGTCCAAGTATTTCTCTTAGTAACTCTACTTATTCTGTCCCCCCTACTTTCTTCTGAGTAGGGCAGGATCTGATAATATAAATACCATGCATGCGCACTAAAGATACATTATTCAGGTCCCCAACTCCATCATTGACATCTTAGGGTGAGTTTTACTTGTTTTTATGCATTTAAACATACTTATTTTATAGTTGTTGTTATATAAAAGTTGTACTTTACAGATAAAAATTAATAGTGGGTGCACAACAGTAGCTGCTGAGCCATACAAGGCAGAAAATGAAGGGGGTGATTCATTCCTCTGAATCCTTTAGCTATGTGTGTGTAAACATTAAAACAGTTACAAATAGCCTGGTAAGAAGCTTTATTTTTTTTATTTTTTACTTTACTTTTAGGGGCTTCAGGGAAATATTAGGGGTCTAAACAGACCCCTGATATTTCCCTTTTAAAATATAAAAATAGATTGAGGACACAAAGTCCTCTATCTGTTTTTCTGTATCCCCTGTTATCAATGAACAGGAATCCTCTATACTGAGTGTTCCTGTTCATTCATAACATGAGAACATTGTGCGTTTACTATAACTACAACTATGAATGAACAGGAGGTGATGCAGATCACTCCCATTCATTCATAATTGAGGATATAGTAAACACACCATGTCCTCAATTATCAACAAACACTTAGTGATCACTGATCGCTGAGTGTTTGTAACTTGCTCTCCTCTCTGACGCGCTTTCATAGGAGGCTGAGAGAGCGGTGTAGGGAGGAGAGCGTTCTGTGACAGCGCGGGCTGTCTCCGCCCACACAGCGCTCTGCCGGACTGTGATAGGAGGCTGAATAGTGTGGGAGGAGAGATGCCGGCCGCTCACAGCACTCTCCTCCCGCAGTGCTTGGCCGGCTGTCACACTTACTCTCCTCCCCGCTGAGCAGTGCCCAAGGGGAGGAAAGAAAGAAGGGATGCACCGATGTATTGGCAGGAAAATTGCACTTTTTCGGCATTTAGCCAAAAGTGCCATTTGCGGCTGATATGTTTGGGCGGCCAATATATCAATGCATCCCTAATTTTTAATCAATGACTGCATAAGAGGTTCTAGTATATTTATCAGTTTTTCTAAAGTGTACTCAGATCCAAAAGCTTTTAGATATATTCTATAAAGTATACAGTATAGTCGCTGCCAGGTTTTTATTGCTCTCTCCATCTCTGTTTGTCCTGGTGACTATTGTTACCAGCAAAGGTCGTGGAAAATCCAAAATGTCAAATTTATTACCAGAACAGAAATAGGGGAAATTTCCCAATTGGGACACGTATTCTGGGAACCACTGACTACCCCTCCCTTTGGAGATGTTTTCTCTCATTTCCTGTTGTATCTCTGGGACAGGAAGTGAAGAGTTTTAGATATACTTATAATACTAAAAGGTTGAAAGATTTTTCAGATGAGGATGGCTTCTGTATGAAATAATTAAAAAAATTATGCTGCATGGCAGACATACATTTTAATTTACAAAAAGATTACCTCATGCAGTGTTTTCATTCTCATTGTCTATTTGCTAATTCTAACAATATTTTTATCTTGATAAAGCAGAACTTTACTACACTAAAAGAAGTACCCATGGTATTCTGAATTGTGTTGCTGCAATTGGTCAACCCTAAGCCGCCAATTCTCACCTGTTGCGTGCTTGCTAAAGCACGACAATGCTCAACATGAAGATTTCCCTTATATGCAGTGGTGCCCGTTGACACCTGAGCATCATGCCGTTTATAATGCAAAAGAGTACATGACAATTTTTGGGGCAGAATCACACATTTTTGGTCCTATAGACTTCAATAAAAAGAACCTGAAAAACACGCATAACACATGTTTTTTTTATCAGAATTAGAGCCTAACAATTCAGTAACTAAGTCTCCATTGGCTAAAACAAAAATGACCAAGCCTGAAAATGTACAAAAAAATACACGAAAAGCATTTGTAGAAAAGCGCATAACAAAACGTTTTTGCTAATGTGTAAGTGGGGGCTTAAAAAAATTACTTGGTTTGAATTCTACATGTATTTATTTAATACAGGTATTATTGTAGTTCAGTCAGTTTGTGCAGCACTTTGCATATTGTACATTCACATCATTCCTTGCCCTAAAGCAGCACACAATATAAGGCCTCATTGCCATGGGTCATTCTGGCGTTCCTGTGACAAGATCCCACAGATTCCTGCAGGCAGGAATGCCAGGTGTCCCCGCTTAGATATGGCCACTGTACCTGTTCAATTTACTGACCTGGTGACAGCAGTCACATCTGTAAGTGGCAGTCTGCATGTAATCATATATGATATGATTGCATGCGGTTTGAAATAGATCAGTGTCACTGGATGCATCTATCCTTCCTCCAGGAACATTGATCATATACATTACATATGGACTGCTGCTTACAGATGCGCCTGCTGTCACCCAGTCATTAACTTGAACATCTAAGCGGGACACCTCTGATTCCTGCTGCAAGAATATGTAGGTTCCTGTCACTGGGATCCCAATTTACCCAGTTTGAATAGGCCTAAGGTTCCTATATGGACATACAGTATACACATACTAGGGCCAATTTAGAGAATCAAACAACCTACGAGTATGTATTTGGAATGTGGGAGGAAACTGGAGTATCAGAAACCCATGCAAGCACAGGGAGAACATACAAACTCCATTCTTAACCTGTGCCATCCACCATCTTGTCTAATCCTTTGAAGTCCCTTTGCCTTCTGCTATTGGGAGGAATTGGAAACAGAGGAAGTGACGTCACAAAAGTGATAATGCAGGGTAGGACTTGGATGAGCTACACTGATATAGAACAGAGCGAACATAAAGCTTCCAAGGACCTACTGCTGACGGGCACGTCATCTCGGACTCATATGCATGCAGCCACTAGAAAGATACTTCTGCCATTATGCATTTTTTTCTTAACCTGTTTCTTCTTCCTTACATGGAAAAAGTTCTTTGTTTACTGTAGAAAATAATATTTAATTTTCTTCCCCAGCAAAAAAACAAGAAATTGATGGAAACCTTTTTGAGATCATCACATCCTCTGAAATTCATTACTACCTGCAGGCTGCATCAGCAGAAGAGCGCAAAGAGTGGATTCAAGCTATTCAAACTGTCTCTAAAATTGGAAAATAGATTCCGACATCAATGCAGAGTCACGCGTCTGTTGTATATAATCTATCCAAGTCATAAAACAGTAATGTATTTTATTGTTAGATTACCATTGCCATTGAGCCTTGAGCTGGGGGTGATACACAACCTTGAAATCTGTAGCTATCACTATGGAAGAGATTTTGATACGTGAGCTAAGATATTAAATCCCAACTCCAGACAAAACATTTTATTCATGTTGGATACAGCGGGGAACGTTTAGTCTCTTAAGGTTCCCATACACTGCACGATTCTCGTACAAGAAGGGAATCCCGCGATCGTACAAGAATCGTGCAGTGTATGGAAGGCGTGCGACCGTTTCTAATGTACGGTCGCACAACTTTTGTATATCGAGCATGTTGGTAAACCAGCCGAGAATCGTACGATTTTTGGCTGGTTTTTAACATGATCGATGGATCACTGCCGAACGGGCCGGTGTGCGCACGCGCACACTGCACGTTCAGCATTGCAGTAATCGGAAGCCCACCCCTCAGGGGGGCGGGCTTGCGATGATCGCAGGTACGATCTGCCTGTCCAAGATGGGCAGATCGTACGTTTTTAAAATTACTTTACAACCCTCGCAAGACAAAAGTCTTGCGAGGGTTGTAAAGTGTATGGGCACCTTAACAGGGTACGTAAAAAACAGGAACTTATGGGAAATCTTACTAAAAGGAACACAGACAAAAACAAAAATCATATTTTTAGTAGAGCGGCGGAAGGATTTAAACTTCCTACAGTCCGTGCCTTTCTGTCCCGATGACGCCAGCACCCTCCATTTCTTGTACAGGCCCACAGAGACAGGTGATGGAAAATTTCCTCAATGGATTCACAGACAGAAACAAAAACCTAATTAAGTAAAAGTGAATTATGTGCTTTAACTATTAAAATAAATATAAAACAAAAAGCTCCTGTATCTATATCATAAAGATGTATGAAAATGAAAGATATATCAAAATTAAAGTGTGCTGGGCACCTCTTTTTGTATTCTAAATATATTACTATTATTGTAATACGGGATTTATATAGCGCCAACAGTTTGCGCAGCACTTTACAATATAAGGAATAATACAATACAAGACAATTCAAGACAAGATGGTAAGGAAGGGCCCTGCCCGTGAGGGCTTACAATCTTAAAATCAAATGAAATAGAAAAATATACATCAATACTCGTACTATGCATGTTCATAGACTAATATAATATGTATAGCAATATATAGGTAATAAATCATGAACTAATGTGCAATAATCTAAAAATATTGATCAGATATAAAAAATTAACAGGGTTATTCACAAAAGAGTGAAGAGTTTGGAGAAGACAGGAGAAGTGAGCAATCTAGACCAAAATAGCTGATTTGGAAAAATTCTTCAATTCAGCTCACTTTCCGGTTCAGCTATGTTGTCCTAGATTGTTCACTTCTCCTGCCTTCTCCCAACTCTTCACCCTTTAGTGCAGTGGTTCTCAACCTTTCTAGGGCCGGGACCCCTTGGTAACATTTGCCAAGTTGTGGTGACCCCCAACGGTAAAATTTAGGGATGACGCGGCTGCTGCAGCGACATCTGGCGGCGTGACGGGAGAACTGACACTGCTGCCCTAGGAGAGGGCTGAGGAGGACTCTCACCTTATTATTGTTTATTTTTTATAATTTTCTTATTTTTTAATAATTTGTTTCTTATTTCTTTTTAATCGCTTTTTTTATTTTTGTAATTCTTTTATTTCTATTTCTTTAATAATTTTTTATCTATTTTTTTTCCACTTAACTTCATTGCTATCACGCAGAGGTAACAAGCCCCTGTGTATTAGCAATTGGAGGTGGCAGGTTCTCTTTATTGACCCTGTCACCTCCAATACAGGAGTCCTAGCACAGCACTGTGCTGGAACTTCTGTGACAGGTGAGAGGGGAAGACTGCTATCCCCTCTCACTGTGCACATGGAGCGGTAGGTTTACTTTTAACCCTGTCAGAAAAAAAAGAGCAGAGAAAGCGCTTCTCTCCTAGGTGGCCGGAAGCCGCTAGGTGACTCCTGGCAAATCGTCATTCGACCCCCGAGGGGGTCCCGACCCCCAGGTTGAGAACCACTGCTTTAGTGAATAACCCTGTCAATGATTGATTTGATTTTAATTAAATTCATTTACAAAATTTCAATCCTCTAAAGTCCACCAAATAAGTGTCCAATTCAAAGGTTCTATATAAAACCCCAAAGTGCAGCAAGGTGTTTTAAGTCAGTATTTTAGTGCAAAAAACACTCCAATATAGCTAATTACCTTCTAATAATACGCCGCTATATAACAATGAAAATGTTAAATATCAAAATAAATATACATATAACACAATACTGATATACAAGTGTTAACAATGTGAAACACTCCAAAAAAAGGGGTTAACAGGGTGTCTTATAACAATGTGTCCAAATATTCTGATTGCTGATTTTAGATTGATAATCTTAGAGGATTGCACAATCGTTTATGATATATTACCTATATTTTTTCTAGTTGTTATATTGGCTTTTGATACAGTATACAGCATATATATATATTGTATGTTTAGTGCTGTATATTTCTTCTTTGACTTACCAACTCTATCAAAAATCTAAAAGGTTTTTGCTGGAGTCAGGCCTCCATTCATGGAGGTTTACAGAAAACACGAAACCTCAGTGATTGTTCAGGACTTCAAGTAGTGTGAAAGATCTGTAACTACAGATCTGTCCTCCAGTATTACCTTCTGGTGCATTCCTGCATTGTATTTTTATCTACATAAATTATTTTATGAAGCAAAAGTGGAGCTTGCAAAATGTGCAGCAGAAACAAGCTTATTGGCAGCAATTGGGTTGCTCCTCTTCAGTCTAGAACAACAGAATACTTCCAACAAAGGCTTTCTCCACTTTCAAGCACACAATCCCTCTAAGCAAATGCTTAATCCTAAAGGCAAATTTACTTCAATACCAAACTCACTTGTCACCTATCAAGCCAAAGCCAACCAATTTAACAAAAATTACCTTTATCTGTATTTTTAAAACACGATCAAATAAGAGACTGTGTCATAAAAAGCATCCAAATTTGTCCTAACCATCTGTAACTACCATAATTTCTGAATTTTGCACTAATAAATAAAGAAATACAAATGTTTAAATCACACATTTATTTTATGAAGTCTACGTCATCAAATGTCAATACCTACAGTATTTGGTGTATTTATGAGTATGTATTTCCTATGCTTCTCGGCTCCATCCAGTGGCCATAATGTGGTATTTTTCAACAATTACATTCATTTTGTACAAGAAAACATTTTATTTCGCACTATTTGCACAGAATGATTATAAATGTCAGTTTTGCATAATGAATAGCTCTGCAAACTTTGTATTAATACACCCCTATAGGTTATGGCTAGTGGAATACAGAGAGATGATGTGGAATCATTTACAGCAACGAATGCACTTCTATCAGTATCAGAGTTGAGGGACACATACTGAAATAAACACAAAAGTAGGTACACGTAGGAAAGCAAAAAGTCCAAAACTGTGGAGATGCAGAAGAAGAAATAATTAAACAAGAGAAGAAATATCAAGAATGAAACATAAGCTGTAGTGTAGTTTGAGTGAGAGGTGTGTGCTCTAGGGTTGTAGCTGCTGCTATTTTAGTTTTGGGAGCATCAAGTGGATAAAACAATTTGTCCCTATGTGGACATGGTATTTTTGGGAGGCAATATCAATGTTTTGCTCTGGGGCCCTATGATTTCTAGTTATGCCTGTCTGGCATCCTTACATTACAATCCAGGACCAATTATGCAGTGAAAGTCTGAACTTCTACTGTGAAGACTGACTCCTTCTGTGTCAGAGGTTTAGAAATCACTGAATCCTGGGGATCACCATGACAGCCATGCTTCTAACATTTTCAGAGAGAGGCTGCATTTGCCTTCTACATATGTCTTGCATGACAGGTAATATAAAGACGAATCACTGTTAAACGCATTGCAAAGTGTGAAATAACTTTGGCAGCTTTCAGGTAAGTGTGCATATGGACCATATAGAGTTTTTCTCTCCTTTAGGTAGTTGAAGATTTTAGATGTGTGTACAGGAAGTAGAGGCAGTGCACATTATTAAAGGGAAACAAATACAATGCCCACACATTATATATATGGTGGGATAAAATCTCCTGTCCTGAAGTAAGTTGTTGCCAGTGGTCAGGTGGCTGAGAGCAGCCGCATTAAGAGCCCAGCCCAAAGCTCAGGGGAGAGTTGGTGTGGTGTGTGCTGGAGGCACACGAGGGTCATGCCGAGGCAGGTGGTGTGTGTTGGAGGCACACGAGGGTCAAGCCGAGGCAGGTGGTGTGTGTTGGAGGCACACGA
>NW_017307258.1:222230-241610 GCF_000935625.1 Nanorana parkeri | reverse complement strand
GATAGATAGATAGATAGATAGATAGATAGATAGATAGATAGATAGATAGATAGATAGATAGAGAACTCCAGGATTTTTTTCAAATTACCCCTTGCAGTCGGGAGGTTAAGTGCTTGCTTTGGTCTAGGGGTGAAAATAACGATATACTCACCGGATGCTTGGCCCTGTGGCAGTTACCTCTCCCCCTTTAGCTGGCATCTTCACGTCTAATGGACTATATTAAATGTCATGATGTTACGGGTCCTTAGCCCGCTGGAGCCCAGGGAAGAAGAGGCTGCGGGAAACAGTCTAGGAGCCAGGCAGTACAGATGATCAGGTGAGTATATCATCTTTATTTTCACCCCTAAACCCAACCAAGCACTTAACCCTTGCAAAGGGGCTGGCCCCGCTGGAAGGGTTAGTTTGAAAAAATCCTGGCTTCTTCTTTAACGCTATTATAGATTACCTTTCCACTTCAATTTGTAGCTTGTTATGACATGGCAACACCTGTCCAAAAACAAAATGACACTTCCTTGTAACATTAGCGTGTTTGTGAACACAACATCCCCAGAAATTTAGTTTTGTGTGATTTGACTCATAGCTTTTCCTAGCAATTTCTCACCTATTATATGATTGTTGATCATGTGATTGTAGTAGACAGATCCTTCCACTTAGCACTTAGCAAGGAGGAAGTGACTGGAATTCAAGTGTCAGTATACACAAAGCTGGAACGGGTAAGAATCTGCAATGAGGATTGCTAAATCAATGGAATGTATAGAACTAATCTGGAGGGGATTATTTGAAAAAGTGGATATCGCAGTGGCTTGCTCACATTCTAGAAGTCAAACATCTGAAGGCGCTTTGTGGAAATGTATTCTATAGCTGTATTATAACGGAGCTACTGCTAACAGAGGGCAGATAACACTGACCATCTCACTTTCCTCTTCATTCACTGTGCGTTATCAGCTAAGGACAAACATTTCCTGCGTTTTTTACATCGCCTGCGCTCACTGATAAGCTGTTATACGGTTGCTTAGTGTTATCCTAATTAGGAAAATTAAGTTAGATTTGAAAGACAGTGCAAGAAAAAAAGTCTATCATGTTTCAATGTAAAATCAATTATTGTTATATTTATCATATAGATCTATGCACAATTCTTGCTTTGGTACCACCTTGGATTTCATCCATGTGTTCTCCGGAAACATTATATCATAATGGGGCTGCTGTGATACTGTTCACTTAAAGTGACACACAACTCAAATCTTTTATATGTTTTCAGGGCTCTCCTTACAGCACATTAGATAATTCTGCCGTTCTTTATTTTTTAAAATGTAAAAAATACCAAAATTTGCGGTTTAAAATGTGCCAGGCCGCGCTCCCGCAGCTCCTCGGGTTTTCTGCTATTTCCAGCTTCCTTCTTGTCCGACGTTTCATAGAGCGTGCCGCTCTCCCACACTACTTGTCCCAGAATACACAGCACTCAGTGTTCTCACTGAGCATGTGTTCATTTACATACCCTTCCCTTCCCTCTATCTCCACTGCCTATATACTTGTACACTGCTGTTTGCTGATGGGAGGAATTTGAGGGAGGAGAGAGGAGAAGTCAGCAGAGGAGATGTGAGAGGAGAAAACTAGCCACTCTCTGGCAGGAAGTTATCCACATGGATAAAGAGATCATTTTTTGAAGCTTTTAATGGCAAATACTGAAAAACGGAGTAAGCTCATTATTAAATTACTATATTAGAAATCTTATTTTTATAATTCAATTTTTGGGTTTAGTGTCGCTTTAAAGATGAAGTGTAGTGTACATATATAACACCTTGTGTTATATAGTTTAGTTGCATGTGATCCACATGCAACTAACCTTTTATCAATCCGATTATTTCACTTGCACACCCAGGGATGCCATCAGTGGGTCTGTCTGCTGCTCTTTGCTCTGAATTTGCTGGGAGGAACTGACATGCTCCCGCAAATATCACAGCTTTCTGCCTCAGATCTTTTTTCAAAATAATTATATGAAAGAACACATCCCGGGATTCCTGTAGACATGCACGCTTCTCTCTGCTTGCCATTGGGTGGGTGGTGCAGACTTTAGCTGTGTAGTCTGCTGATTGGTTGGCTGGTTGCAGGGACATCTAAAGGGATGCCAGGGATGTGTTCTTTCAAATAAAGCTAGGGAACAAAATAATTTATGGCAAGGAAAGCTGTCAGAGGGGAACCAACAACAGTATGGATCAGGGGGCGAAATCATGAATGAACAATAAAGGTCGTTCAGACAGGGAATGAAGGCTGGCTCAAGATAGCTCATGCAGCTTCAAAGGGTTATATTTTAGAGATGCAAGTTTACAAGGAATTAGGAATATTCAGTTTCAACACAGGAGAGGATGGTGGGAAAAAAAGCAAAGACTGGAGTCCAGCTTCAAAACACAGTTTAACCCTTTTGATTTGTTACTGTAATGCGATGCGATATGAGGCTGCATATAGAATAACAAACAGGGCTCTTTTTTATCAACTTTTAGAAAAACCTGCCATGAATATCAGATGGACTGGACTGAGGATCTCACACGCTCAGCAATCCTGTGGTCTGACATGCCCCAAAGAACACTACTCTAATCTATATCAGTCTTGCTCCAGGGGGGCACGTCAGAGAGCTGTGATACTTCTTGAGTGTTGCCAGCACAAGTGTTTTATAAATTTTGCTGCAGAATTTAGCATATAGAGAAAGCAGCATATTTATTACTGTATATGCAGCCTGACTACATTATAGCAATAAATTAAGAGGGTTTCATTAGGCTGTAAAAGAATTGTATCAGATCAATCACTCAGGTACTACAGATGACAGCTGAAGCAGTAAAGCAGAACTCCAGCTATGATAACAAGATCAAAATAAATAGACCATTAAAAATAAAATAACAAAATCAGCTTTTGCTGCAATATTCATAGTCAATCCAGCGATTTCCCCACAATACTTTTTTTTTCTGCAGATAGATATTTTTATTCTGATGGCCAGAATCATTCAACCCACTTCCTCTGCATACTGGACCCACCTCAGCCTGTTACTGGACAGTGAAAGGAGAAGCAGCACAGCGATGAGCTCATTTCTCTGTCACTTTTGAGATGCAAATGTAACCTTACCACAAATGTAGCAGAAGTTATCTGCCTTGTTTACACAGTTTCGAGGTAGCTTGGCTTCTGAGGGAAAATATCACGCAATTGTTCCTTGGAAATGTTAGGCAATGACACTTTCACAAGACACCAGATGTAACTGTATGATGCGTAGATCTGACCAAGACAAATATACCGTAGAACAATAAATTACAGTTAGGTAATAATCTTTAGTCTTAAAGTGAAGATAAAATTATACACTTCGATGTGGTATCATTTTCATTGTTCTACCGTACTTTGTTGAGAAGTTACGAGGCATCATGATCCTCAGACACCTCCCTTGTAGGCAAATATACCTTTCAGTGATCTGTGCAGCGGCACGTTCCTCCTCACAGCCGCTGCTGAGTCACTGACAGCCAGCAGCTGCGGAGGAGGAGGCTGGGCCCGTCGTCAGCAGCTGCGGAGGAGATGGGGACCGGCATCGGCAGTGGAGGAGGAGGGCGTGGCAGGGGAGGGGGCAGGGCCCACCAGCGACCGTGGAAGAGGAGGCAGGGCCCGGCAGTGGAGGTGGCTGACAGCGAATCGTGGCTGACAGGTAAGAGGTGTGCAGGTGTGTGACCAGCCCACTTGAGACCCTGCAGAGCCCACCATAGAGAGTCTATGATGGGCTCTGCAGGGTCACTCTCAGGTGGGCTGTTTGGGATCTCAGGTAGGCTCTAACTAGAAATCACAGGGCCCCATATGAAATTTTGCTATGGGGCCCTGTGATTTCTAGTTACGCCCCTGCCTGAGATGCTCTTGCTGTTGTCCCATCAAGCTCCTGGCAACCAGGGACATCGCTGGTTTCTAGGAGCTGAGCGGGATACCGGCAAGAGCATCCCAGTCTGCTAAGAGCTGGGCAGAGAGATGTGTATGGCTTTTCCAGCCCTGGAACACTCTGGTCGGAAAGAGGGCAGCAGACACACTGCAAACATTGTGCAGCAGAGTGGCCATGTCCCTCTGCCTGCTACCCCTCCACGAGATGCCACGTGAGGCAACAGCTTCAGACTGCCTCATTATAGGGACAGCCTTGGTAGTATGTATAGTAAAGGAGCAAAAATTTGCCTCGTGTTACCTGCATGGCCCTTTTGTGTCACAAGTCCCCCTAAAATACCTATACTGGTTTCCAATTTCTCAACGTCAAAACTTGCAAGAGCTAAGCAAGCTTTCCCCATGTTCCCATGTGACAGTTCTTGGGCCTGGTGATAGTACATATTCACATATTCACTATGCCTTAGGGACGGCAGGTTTACATGGGGATGGAAGTGGCAAGTGGTATGGTGGTCAGGGATGGGGGACATGGTGGGAGCTGTTACAGAATTGTTTAACAGAGTAATCTGCAGCAATCAGTTGTCTGACACCATGTATCCACATTTGGACTGCATGTATCACAATCTATCCAGGAAATTAAAGCTCCGTGGGCTTCTGAAAAATTTCAATAATCCAGCCTAGTACATGTCGCTGACATGAATCATGAGACTCAGCCTGATGTTGGCAATGTCAATATATGCAGGAAGACATTGATCAAGCCCTGGGAAAATCAATCCCAATGGACTGAAGCGTCCAAGCTTGTACAACATAGTGGAATTAAACAGCGTACAAAGCTTGCAAATAAGTGATCAGCATTGCAAGCCAATATAGTTGTTACAATTGTTGTATGCCAGAGTGTTTATACTAAGGGGGTTATACACGAAGGAGCGGAACCCAAAGGGCTGCTGTACAGGCTATTCACTGAGCCAAAGTGACACCTGAAGCAGGATCTCACGGCTGGTTCCGCCCAGCTGTAATGACATATCAGCGTCCCCAAATTACCTGGGGACGCTGATCTGTCATTAAACAATAACAACTGGGCAGAGCCGGCCGTGACGTCACAGCCGAGTCCGCCCAGTTGTTATTCATTGGCCATGGCCTGCTAGAAGACTCTAGCAGGTGCCGGCCAATAGGAAACTGTTGGGCCGGGCTAGCTGTCACTGCTAGCTACACCCATTTTTTTTCTCTTTTAAAAAATCTTTCTTTTTTTATTTTATTATTTATTTACATTTTACAAATATTTTTTCAAACTTTTTTTTTTTTTAAACTCTTTTCACTGATTTTCTATTCTTCTCGGTACTATGGAGGAGACAAGTGAGCAGAACAGTATTAACATCACCAAATCTAACTCCAAATCTCCTGAGACTAGAAGTCACAGGGAGCAGTTCCTGAGATCTCACACTGTGGACATACAAATATGAGGCTGTACGTAGAGGATTGCCCAGGCACATTCACATACTAGGAATGTTACATCTTCCAGGGTACTGCTAATGCACAATGCATGGCCCTTTTGTGTCACAAGTCCCCCTAAAATACCTATACTGGTTTCCAATTTCTCAACGTCAAAACTTGCAAGAGCTAAGCAAGCTTTCCCCATGTTCCCATGTGACAGTTCTTGGGCCTGGTGATAGTACATATTCACATATTCACTATGCCTTAGGGACGGCAGGTTTACATGGGGATGGAAGTGGCAAGTGGTATGGTGGTCAGGGATGGGGGACATGGTGGGAGCTGTTACAGAATTGTTTAACAGAGTAATCTGCAGCAATCAGTTGTCTGACACCATGTATCCACATTTGGACTGCATGTATCACAATCTATCCAGGAAATTAAAGCTCCGTGGGCTTCTGAAAAATTTCAATAATCCAGCCTAGTACATGTCGCTGACATGAATCATGAGACTCAGCCTGATGTTGGCAATGTCAATATATGCAGGAAGACATTGATCAAGCCCTGGGAAAATCAATCCCAATGGACTGAAGCGTCTAAGCTTGTACAACATAGTGGAATTAAACAGCGTACAAAGCTTGCAAATAAGTGATCAGCATTGCAAGCCAATATAGTTGTTACAATTGTTGTATGCCAGAGTGTTTATACTAAGGGGGTTATACACGAAGGAGCGGAACCCAAAGGGCTGCTGTACAGGCTATTCACTGAGCCAAAGTGACACCTGAAGCAGGATCTCACGGCTGGTTCCGCCCAGCTGTAATGACATATCAGCGTCCCCAAATTACCTGGGGACGCTGATCTGTCATTAAACAATAACAACTGGGCAGAGCCGGCCGTGACGTCACAGCCGAGTCCGCCCAGTTGTTATTCATTGGCCATGGCCTGCTAGAAGACTCTAGCAGGTGCCGGCCAATAGGAAACTGTTGGGCCGGGCTAGCTGTCACTGCTAGCTACACCCATTTTTTTTCTCTTTTAAAAAATCTTTCTTTTTTTATTTTATTATTTATTTACATTTTACAAATATTTTTTCAAACTTTTTTTTTTTTTAAACTCTTTTCACTGATTTTCTATTCTTCTCGGTACTATGGAGGAGACAAGTGAGCAGAACAGTATTAACATCACCAAATCTAACTCCAAATCTCCTGAGACTAGAAGTCACAGGGAGCAGTGCCTGAGATCTCACACTGTGGACATACAAATATGAGGCTGTACGTAGAGGAGTGCCCAGGCACATTCACATACTAGGAATGTTACATCTTCCAGGGTACTGCTAATGCACAATTAACACTTCTAAATGTGCCACATGACACAAGAAATCTTTGTGAGTTCAAGTCTATTTTAACGAAGTATTGGGAGAGCACTCCAGTGCTCATTGGAGGGACAGACAGGGGAGGGCAGAGCTTGCTCTGGATCTAGAGAGGCAGAGTCAGCTGTCAATCCGGAGCCAGGCTGATCCGGACAATATTGTCGGGACCCTTCCCGGCTGCATCATGGCTCTGCGCTGTCAATATATAGTGGACAGTAGACCGCGATATGTTGACTTTGGGTCAGAGAAGGACATTAGTAAATGTCCTCCTGTGACCCCAAAAGTAAAGTAAAGCCAAAAAAAGGTATGCCTATACTTCTTGAATAACCTGTTAATCTCTGAAAGTTTTGAAGAATTTTCTTGTAATGTGGTATTCCCTTGTAACAGAGCAGCAGTCTCTGGTAACATAGCAGTCTCTTTTGGCTAAAACATCTTGTAATGTGACAGCCTCTCAGTAGAGACCTCGGATAAAATAGAAGCAATTGTTTGTAGCACAGTTATCTCTTGTCACTCGGAGGTCTCCTGCACTCTAATAGCCTAACATGGTTCCATTGGTAAAAATCTTCTTCAGGAGTTGTATAAACAAACTGCATAGATGAGGATACAAGGCAGAATACAGATCACAGGCATGGGTATAGTATGGGGCTATAGAACCGGCCTTTGCAAGCATATGTATAAATGTGTGTATGGATGTTAGTGAGGAGTGAGGTGTGTGCTTCCCCCTAACTTGTTTTTTTAATTTTTTTATTACTGTCAAGTCTCTGTAATAAAGTCCAAATTGCAAAAAAATCAGATTGTCTTCTGGCGCCATTTGCTGTAGTTCTGGTTTCTGATCGGCTGCTATGATGATCCTCACTCTCCACTGGTATAAAGTCTCACTGGTACAGAGTCATTACTCTACCAGCAGATGGTGGTATTGTTCTATGTTTGTCTGTTCCTAAATAGTATACAGAGTATACAGAAAGTATGTGTGTGTTCTCTGATAGCGATTCTGATTCTGTGTTCTTTTACTGCAGGTTAGAGAATGAAAGGTTATGATTGGCAACATCCAATTTTCTTTTACACACGTTTGACAGATGAGTTACAACGTATTATTACATTGATAAATATGTGTTTTAGTTGTAAAATGAGCCTACCTAATGGACAAGAGTAGGCCCAATCTATGACGATCCATTCAAGGAAGACAACTCTAAGAACTCTAACAGGGTTATTCACAGAATGGTGAATAGTTTGGAGACGGCAGGAGAAGTGAACAATCTAGGACAACATAGCTGATTTGGAGACATTCTCCAATTCAGCTCACTTTCCAGTTTAGCTATGTTGTCCTAGATTGTTCACTTCTCCTGTCTTCTCCAAACTCTTCACCATTCTGTGAATTTTTTGCTGGGACTTGTAGTCCCACATAGCTGGTGGCATTCTACATTGCTGTATGATGATTATACAGTAATGCAGAATAGCTCCAACTATGTAGGACTACAAGTTCCAGCAATGCATTATAGTGGGGGGTGCTGGCGTATTGGTATTCTGCATAGCTGACTTATTATAATGTATTGCTGGGACTTGTAGTCCCGTATAGCTGTTGGTATTCTGCATTGATGTATGATGATTATACAACAATGCAGAATAGCACCAACTATGTAGGACTACAAGACCCAGCAATGTATTTTATTATAAGTAGGGATACACCAGTGCCAATACTGGCCATTTTCACGAGTACTTATGAAAATGCCCCAATACTAAATGCAGATGGTGGTGTTCTGTCGAGAACGCCGATGTAGTCGAATTTGCCGACCTCAGCATCTGCGCTTGCGCACAGACCAATATTATCGAGGAAACAGGGATTTATTCACAAAGTATTTTGTTTAAATTGTTAATTGTGACCGTTAATAATATTGCATCCGTCATTCACTGCCCTCCATCATTTACTGCCATGGACGGTATATTATTAACAGTCACAATTAACCATTACAAACGAATACTATGTAAATAAATGCCGGTTTCCTCGGTAATCCCGTCTGTACGTAAGCGCAGATACTGGGTCAGCGCTCTCGACAGAACATAACATTTTAATCGTGGGGGGGGGGGGGGGGGGGGGCCTTCATGGCTTCTTGCACCGGGGCCCTGAATGTTCTAGTTACGCCTCTGTTCAGGGGGTACACTTATTCAATACTGAGGTATCACATAGTGTGTATACATTTCTTTCCTTAGCAAAAACCTTAGCAATAGATACATATTGCCCATGTTTGATCCCATTAAAGTGCAGTAAATACTTGTTAAACCTCTTAGCAACCCAGTGAGCTTCTAACATCCTGTTTTTGGCTGGAAACACTGCCTTTGCTGCACTGAAATCCGAAAGTAACATTGTCAGCCTTGTAGTCTTAGACTGTGCGGCAGAGATGGAGTTGCAATAAAGTTGTTTTTGTACAAAGTGATGTCATCAGCCTATGGTAGTCTTTCGCTTTGGGACTATTGAATATCGGAATGAGGGTGCACTTCTCTCTGTGCTTGGCACCAAGTGTTCCCTTGGCTTATGGACGGAGGCAATGGTGAAGTGGTGTCAATAGGACTAGTTTGTTATCGTCAGCACTGTGTTAGTTCTTCCTTAGTAGACTATAGAACTCTGCTTATCCCTGCCCCTCTCTGTCCCTCTCCACATACATGCAGTACATCTATGATTTATTTCCCAGCTAAAAAACAACAACAAAAAATGCTGCTGACTTAACTCCCAAGAGCCTGCCCACACAGTGTGTGTATGATAAGAGCTCTTGGGAGATGTAGTTCTGGGAGGGGGTGTACCTATATCAATAGGAACTGACATGCAAGGCCAGGTTCACACGTGGGCGATCCGTAAACACATGGCATTCGTGCATTAAACTGGCGCGGATGGCCGTGTTGTCACAGAGTAACACACCACCGCTGATTGCATTGGTAGTGCCATTATTTTCTAATAACACCAAGTCGTGCAAGGCAGATCGTGTGGTTTCCCACCACGATTCCGCCCATGCAATCGCGCACTATTGTGGTTGAAAAACCGTGCGTCGTGAAAAAAAGTACATGTACCATTTTTTAGCGATTGCCGCATGGATGTAACCCCATTGAAATCAATGGGGCCATGCCGCAACCGCTGTGTGCAACCGGATCTCCAAAGTCTGCACCAACCCTCAGTAGCTGACAATGCAAGTCTGATGATGTTGATGCAAGTAATAAAAGCTGGAAGGGGGGATAAGGTGTGTAAAGGGGATTATAAGTCAGGGTGGGGGGGTCATGTTAGTGGAGAGGTGCAGACAGGTGACTTTGAAGCTAGGAAGGGTGATTTCTGGAAGATCCATTCCAGCACCAACATAAAATGTAAAACATAAAGTGAGAACAACCAATAATTTGAACCCCAACACGCTTATCATTCAGTGGACAACACATTTATTGTAGAAGACAATACAAATGTATCAAATGCACACAAACTTTAAGGTATACCCCACATGTTGTCCTACATTTACAATGCAATTGCTACTGTTCTCGAAAAAAACAAACCATAGTCAAATGGTACAAATCCTGAATAAACCATTACAACTGAACTCTAGGCAAACGGCTACATACAAAGTTGTAATACATGTATGGAACTGTTTTACTTGCCAAAGGATTTGTAATTTTGTGCTCCTGAAATAGCTGGCGAAGAGCAGAGCCAGATCCTCGATTTCCATTAACAATAGTATAGCCCCCCACCCCACCCCCACCCTGCTGATTGGACAGCAAAGGAGACTAAAGCTGGCCATACACCTATAGATCATCTGCAGATTTTCTATGATCAGATGGAAAAAGTGCAACAGATTCCTCCATTTACACTAAACTGGGTGGATGGAGGAATCTCCCACTGGGCCAAGCTTCCGTATCTTGCTAGTCGGCCCCGTTGGATGTCAAACTACCTGCACAATCAAATTGGATGCAGGCATTGTTCAGGTATTTTGAGAGCCAGCGGGGCCGACTAGCAAGATACTGAAGCTTGGCCCAGTGGGAGATTCCTCCATTCACACAGTTTAGCGTAGATGGAGGAGTCTGTTGCACTTTTTCCATCTGACCATAGAAAATCCGCAGATAATCTATAGGTGTATGGCCAACTTTATGGGCATACCACTTTGCTCCCTCTGCTTTCTCCTTTTATCAGCATATCTCTTATCAATACACATGTACTGCAACAGTGTCTGATGGCGCATTTCCTTGAGTTCTGCTGTAACGGATGTTCATATGAAGACAAATTTAGGAACATACGGTATGTTTGTTGCATTTAAAAACAGATTTATTTTTTAGTGAATATATTGGTGTCATTTTATGTCTTTCTGTCTGATTTGAAAAATGTTCCGGAGGGCTTGGCAGCGAAAGGGTTAATATCTATAAAGTGTGTTATATAATTTAAGACTACAGTTTCCTGTCTGTCTCACTTTGATTAGGACAATGAACAATTCCAAAGGACAGGCATTATTCATGGTTGAAAGCAGTGGTTCTCAACCTGTGTAACCTCAGGACCCACATTTGTCCTTGGTCATTAAGTCATGACCCAAGTCGCACCGCACTGGAACACATGGCATTGCGGTACCGCGTTTTGCGGTGTGGGTGATGGAACTGTGCATGGGAGGTGCGTTTGGGGTGCCATTCAAACATATAACAATTCAACACACCTCCCACACCAGAATACGCTGTAGGTGCGATTTTGCATGGTACAGAGTGTTAATCGCACGGGGCTGTGTGATTAACGCACTGTACTGGTGTGAACGGACCCTCAAAAACACTGACAGACACACACAATCACAGACACAATCTCACACATACACACTTTTTTATTTTATTTTTTAAGATCCACAAAGTCTCCCTATCTTATGAGAACTGGAGTGGATCCTCAGCCTGAGGTCCAGTGTGGGATGCTGTGCTGTGCTGTAGCTCCATCCATATGTGCATTGCTGGTACATCTCACTTGCGTGCCTTTGTAGAGGTTCCGTGAGTCAGAATGTGATGTCACTCCGGTCCATGCACCTCTACAGGTCACATGAGGAAGCTGTAAGCAATGCATGTATGGATGGAGCTCCCTTGCGGCCATAACCCCATCCCATCTCAAGCTGACACTCGGCACCAGGCAGCATATTTTGAATGGCTGCTTGGCGTGAGAACTGACAGTGCTGCTCTAAGGGGAGGCTGAGGAGCACCTTACCTAGAAAAGTGGAAGGCACGCGGTGACCCACTGATCAAGGGGCCGCGACCCACTTTTGGGTCATGACCCACCAGTTGAGAACCAAGGGTTTAAAGTGTATCTAAACCTAAAACAAAACTTTAATATAATGCAGCTTACTGCTCCCTAGATGTGGTGGCTAGATTCATTTTCTTTTGTAAGCTTGTTTTTCCTTTATTCTACCCTGGTGATCCTGCCAGTAACACACTTTCAGTCCTAGGATGACCACACTCACTCACCTTTCTGTATCAGGAGAACAGAAACAAGAAAGAACTACACGATCTCACCCCTCTTCTGTTCTCCATAACAGGGAGGGATGTGGTTCAGTAATATTCAGAGACAGCTGAGAACAATGCAGAGCGTGGAGACAGAGAGGGTAGAAAGTTTTTAGCTCACAGGATTTCTAGCAGGATCAACAGGTATTTTTTAAACTCATCAGATATAAAACAAACACTTATGATGGTATATTGAGCTGACCAAATGGGACCAAATAAGAGTTCTTTGTTAGGGTTGCTATACACTTTACAATCTTTTTTTCAATCTCCTTTGGAAAAGATCTGAACCAGCAATCAGCCTATCAAAAATGAATTGTTTGATTGGGAGCATAGGTATAAAGCAGTGAATGTGACATTCACCAAATATTAAGTGTAGGTAAATCATCCTGGGATGTGTGGTTTAAATGAGAGGGAATTATTCCCCACCAGTGAATGTTTGGTGAAAGTCAATTACCTGCTTTGTAAATATGCCCATATGAAGCAGGGACGTCCCGAGGCTCGGTGTCACCCAGGGCGGTTAGTTTTTTTTGCCGCCCCCCCCCCCCCCTGCCGCGAAATCACCGCGCGCGTGATCTTATTGATACCTGCTGACGGCCATCTTGGTGATGGACACTGGCAGAGAGAGGAGGGACATTCACCCGCCGGGTCCCCTCCTCTCTCCTGAAACTGCCGGGCACTGGGTCCAAGACCGAGTGCCCGACTTTTCAGAGGGGGGTGACACCAAAATGACTGTCAGTCATTTTGATGTTACCCCTCCAATGGTGTCACCCGGGTGCGGGCCACACACCCCGCATCCCCCTTGTGACGCCACTGATATGGAGTGATTTGACTGAAAGATTGAAAGAGTTTTTCAACTCTTCCAGATGTATTACATTTGCTTGGAATGTGGGTGTTACTTCATACCACAGCTCAGTGCTATGTTTGAGACATGATCATAATATGGTATGGTATGTGGCTTCTGTTCTGAAAGATGGTATTCGTATGTGTATGGCCACCTTAAGTATGTTATAATATAATAAAATAAAATATAAAATATGACATATATTATTTATAATCTGATAAGTCTATAATATTTATAATATAATAAGTCTATAGGGTATATTCAAGAAGGATTCGATGTATGTATACGTACCATGTACATGCTACCTTTGCGACAATAAAGAATTTATTAAAAAAAAGAAGGATTCGACAGGTAACTCCTCTGGCATTCACTCAACATTTGCCCAATACTCTGGAAGATTATAACAGCAACATTCACATTCCATGCACTGGAAGCATGGAAACGCATCAAAAACACATCAAACGCACTGGAACGCCACTGAAAGCCCATTTTAAGCTTAAAAAAAGCTCTGGAACATGGTAAAATCGCGGTAAAAACGTGGCAAAAGTCAATGCCCCGCATTCCAGATTTGGTCCGGAAAATGGTGTGAACCTGGCCTGAGGGTTTATAACTTCTAATGGAAAGCAGACACTGCAACTTTCCTCATTACAACACAGAAAGTTCACCACCTTATTATAAAGATCTCAGACCCTACACTCAGGAATCAGTTTGGAAGTGATATGAGGAAACACAATACTCTTACTTTAGGTCAGAAACCGGCAAGAATCTGCAACAAAGCTTGTTAAAATCCTTGCAATGTACATGGATCACCCAGGGGGACTCTTTAAGTGTGCCCTCTTGCCAACATCTACTCCTGGGCCCAGGGTGTCAAAGAGCCCGATGCCTATCCGCATCTGGGCATTGGAGCTTTTCTTGAATCAACCCCAATGCTTAAAGTCCAACTCAGGTACAGACATTTTTGACATTTCTGTGGTCTAAAGAAATCTTAACTTTGCTCAAGTATATGCCATGCCCTGATCACTGCTTTGTACTTAAAAATCTAGAATTTAGTTTATGCCAGATAGGACAGCTTCCACTGTACTACTGGCCTGCTATGAATATGAGAGTTGTGGGTCTCAACGACGTACATTCTAATGTCATTAATCCTCCCACCTTCCCTATTCACAGAATGCTATGTATTGTCTGGCCCATTCACAGAATACACACAGAGATACTGTACAATATATAATAAACAATTACAATAAATAAAATCACAAAAGTGCTCTGATGTTCAATAAGGCGAGGATCAATCTGTCAGATTCATTGGCGTGTCTCTCTTCTGAATTCAGCCTCCATTATTTCTCCCCAGGATTTCACACTCAGTGGACACATGGAGTTCTGTGGCAGCTCTGAATAGGAAGAGATATTACTGAACCTGCCATCCAGCCATTGCTGTTTGATTACACGTTTGCTGTAGTTGCGTCTCAGAGTCTCCTGTATGGGAGAAATTAATATCGGTGAGCGACATGTCAAAATGCATATTCCAGCTTGCATGGTCCACAAATGCAACATCATGCATGAATTATACAAAACATATTTTCTGATCAAATAAACCTACTGCAGTTCAAGTGAACAAGCGTAAGGGTAGCCATAGAGAGACATCTTCCTGAGGACAATATTTAGAATCGAATCACAGAGCATTCGCCATGCGAATCTGCATGAAAGTTCATTCTGTGTAAATAAAGGAAAACGCAAATGTTCTTAGTATATTTTCTTATCAGGTTGAAGGTAACATTCTGAAAATGTCGCATTATAGCCACTAGATATAGCAAAGGCTATTCGCTGCTGTTCGGAAAAACAGTTAAAAAGTTGTAAAAAATAAAATAGAAACGATTGGGCGGAGCGAGCAGTAACAGCTAGCTCCGTCCAACTGTTTTTTTATTGGCCAGGCGGTTCTGCTGCCGTCAGAATAAAGAAAAAAATCACCATAGGAATGCATAGCTAGATTCCTATTTACAATAGCCAATAGCAAACTAGCTATTGCACCCACCCACTGCTGCTGTCAATCTGAAGTTCTCCATCAGTGAAATCAAAGTGAAATAGCCAATAGGAATCTAGCTATGCATTCCTATGGTGATTTTTTAACATTTTTATTCTGACGGCAGCCAATGGCTGCTCAAAAACAGAGCAGGGAAAGGTTTACTCTGCTCGATCGAGCAGAGTAAACCTTTCTGGGAGAAAGTGTTTCTCTCCCGAGGGGCCGGGAGCCGCTATCTAATAGCTCCGGGAGAGTTGGGCTGTCTGGAGATCAGTGTCCCTGGTTACGTGGTAGCCAGGGATGCTGATCTGTCTGTGCAAGTGGCCGGAGCCAGCCATGAGATGACGGCTGGCTCCGCCCAGCAGTCAGTAGCAGGCTGTTGGCTGGCCGTTCGGCCAGCTTCAGCTTTCACCTGGGCTCAGTCGAGCCGAAGCATATGAGCTGTACGGGCTATAGTGAATAGCCTGTACAACAGTCGAAGGGATCCTGGGGCTGAAGCTAGCCGAAGGATCAGCCGAAGCTACGGCTAGATCCTTCGGCAGCTTAGTGAATAGACCCCTTATTTGTTATGCTCCCGAGCTCCATCTTGTGGCCATAATGCGATATTACATTATATTACATTGGACCTGAAGTAAAATATACCAAGAACGTTTGTTTTTGCCTCTATTCATACAGAATAAAAGTTCAGAGATTCTCAGGGCAAATGACTCTGCAATTTGTTTATAAAAGACCCCTATATGTTGTATAGAGTATACTTGGAGTCAGGCTTCTGAATACTGCCTTGTGGTAGGATGATACAGAATATGGCAGTGCCCAGAGGGAATTTATTATTACACTGAGGCATATTATTATATGAATGCTAAGGCCTCATGCACACGGGTGTATCATTTCTGGATCATGCTGCCAGAAAGATCCTGCATAAAATGTTGCCCATACTAAATCTGGCAGCAAGAGCCTGCGTGAAATGTTGTCCATACACTGTATGGATGTTAATATCTCTGTACTGTTTACATGCGTACAAGCTTAAAGCACCAGTATATGGTATTGGTTGCTAGGAAGCTCAAACTGCCTATATCCTAACAACGATGTGGGCAGAACTAGTGCTTCATTAATATATTACATGCCATTCTTTTGGCAATCAGTTCCTCATTAGGTCCACTCTGACAGCCCGTTGGAGATGTTTCGGCCTATGTATAATTTGATTGGAGGGGGCTCATTCTTTTAGGACCGACACATAAACACCAATTGCGTGTAACATGTCGGCAGGGCCGCGATCTATAGTGCTGCCTATCTCCTAGCACTAAGGGATGCTAGGTGGGCCAAGGGGCCTGCTTCCTAGCTCCTGCCACCTAGCTGCCTTTATTGCTAGGAGACAGGCAGCTCCAATAGAATGCATTTGTGATGTACGCTATACACATGTAAACATTCGCACAAATGTTTGAATTCCTACAGTGTGAAAAAAGCCAAAATACTGTTCTCGGGTGTTTCAGGATTATGGCTCTGAATGTTAGTCTAGTAAACAAAGCTGGACATCCGCATGTGCATGGACACATTGGATTTAATAGATCTACGTTTACATTAAAAAAAGCCATGCGGATCTAAGCAGCTGTTTTTTTGCGGCCATGTGAGTGAGGCCTAACAGGCTCATTTAAAATGACATTACTTTATCTAATAATTGTCTCACTACATATCCAGCTGTTCTTTTGCAGGTGACAGGTACTTACATACATCTTATAATACAATAATAGTGGTTGAGTGGATATTATTAACCTGACATGTAAATCCTTTTTCTCGATCTTCATCAACCTCAGACTGACAGACAGATCTTAGAGCCAGGCAGTGTCGTCTCCATAACAGGTCATTGTTCTCCAGAAGTTCATTGGAGGCTTTACATGTCTGATTTATCTGACACAGACTCTTGACATCCAGGTTACTCAGTATTTCTGAAAGAAACTCATCTGGTATATTAAAACAATTGTCTTCATTTCCCTGGGCAGCAGAGAATTCATCCCTTTGACTTGATGTATTTTCCATCATGCACAAAATGAGCGCCAGTCACTTGGAAATATATATATATATATATAAGAAAAAAAGAAAATCTACTGAAATGCCATGTGTTTTGCATATTGATGACAGCAAACATAAACACACATATATTACCCTTACCTGGGGTAAATGTGACTATACAGGTAGGTACATCCTGATCCCCTGTCATTGGAGAGGGGAGTGGAAGCAACGTTGATTTGGGCAGGTTTTCAACCTCATCTGAACAAATGTTCTCCCAGACAACGGTGGTGGGTTATCAATTTAGAGTTAACAGTGAATAATGGGCCTAAAATTATTGATTTCACTCGGACTTGCATGGTGATACCTTTATATGTGTGGCGCAATCGTCATTTTTGCATGCGTGAACACCCGACATGCATACGTGTGTGTACATGGGGGAGGAGGGCTTTAACTTTTTTGGGGAGTTTTCTATTTTATTTTAATTACATTTTATTTTTTTCCAATATTTGTTCTTTACTTGCTATCACAAGGGGGCTGATGAGTGGCTGAAACAGAAGTTACACTTGGGAACTGGACAAATAAGACCAGTTTGTTCAACGGTTCACTGAAGGCTGACTTGCGGTCAATCTCACATTTGACCTGAACCCAAAGCTCATCCCTGCCTTTAGATACACTTTAAAGTTGGAAGGCTAAAGCACTGCAATTGTAAATTTCTACATAAGGCTCTCTATGGTAGTTAATAAGCTCAATGCACAAATCTGCTTTTCTGTTGTTCAGCTGTTATTTCCTTGATACCAAACCATATCACCCTTAGATCTCAATTTAAAAAGGTTCATAACTCACTTTATCAAGCCTGCTCTGTATGTAGTGTTATTAAAGCATTTTCAGTATTATTTTATTGGCTCTTATGAAAAAATAACATAAAAGGCAATTCATAATGATTACCATACAGGTTATAAACCCCTAAAATAACACCAGCTGTTTGTAGAGGAAAGCAGGACATAAAGATAAAATAACAATCTGATAATAGAGCTTTTATCAGATAAATGTTCCTTTCATATGAAGAAATTGATACACATAATAATGAGATTTATGTTTGCGAACTGAGCATTTTAGGAGAAAATTATCAGAAGATGAAAAAATAAGTGTTGTTATAATAACTCACTCATCATAATGAACAAAGCTTGATGTGTTTTAGAATCAGAATTTTTACGGGCTGATTTTACAACTCTTACATTCTATCCGATTGAGCAATGTCGTTGCTACTTTTGCTACTTTTGTGTCCAGCTTAAAATGAAACTGTCAGGATATAAATGTGGGTAAAGGTCCAGAGAGTAAAACAACTGAAAGAGTGACTGACCAATCATAGACAAGTCCAAAACACTTTAATAGTACATACTGTAGGGATTAGGGATGAACCGATACAGATACTAGTATCGGTATCAGTATCATACTCGCCCAAATGCTCCGATACCTTCCAAGATACCGGAACTTCCGGTCAGCGGAAGATTTACTCTGGCTGGCAGTGCTATAGGGTAACATGGAGCCGGCTTCCCGGGCAATCAGGAGGCCGTGCAGCAAGTAATGACTCGCCTCCCGGCTTCCTGATTGGCCGAGAAGCCGGCTCCATGCTGATTGGCTTAGAAGCTGGCTTCCCAGCCAATCAGCATCGAGCCGGCCAAACAGCCAGCTCCTTGCTGATTGGCTGGGAAGCTGGCTTTCCGGCCAATCAGCATCGAGCCTGCAAAACATCCGGATTGATGCTGATTGGCTGGGAAACCGCCTTTCCAGTAAATCAGCATGGAGCTGGCTTCCCGGCCAAACAGGAAGCTGGGCCATTATTCGCCGCCCAGCTTCCTGATTGGTCGGGAAGCTAGCTTGATGCTGATTGGCTGGGAAACCGGCTTCACAACCAATCACAATTGAGCTGGCCAAACAACATAGCATGGCAGCCAGGCAGGATGTCATTACCCGCCCAACCAGATTGGGAAGCCGCCTCCATGCCAGCGGAAGCACCAGTATCAGTACTCGGTATCGGCAAGTACCGAAAGCAGAATATTGGTACTCGTACCGAAAAAGCGGTATTGTTGCATCCCTAGTAGGGATAGGGATGTTCAAATGCCAGTTCAGATACTTGGCATTTTCACGAGAACTACCAGGGTTGCAGTGATTGCAGCTGTAAAAGGGCCCTGGCGCTCCACCACTGTCCTGAAATCATTAGTCTGCATTGCTTTCGAAAAACTAAACAAAAATGTATCAATAATTGTATCTGTGAGTACTTGTACATGAACTTGTACTTGATCTGGAAAAAATGGTATTGGTGCATATATATATATA
>NW_017307258.1:194599-218722 GCF_000935625.1 Nanorana parkeri | reverse complement strand
TATATATATATGAAATCAGACATTAAAACAAGGATGCACAAATTCCAGGAGCCCCTATCCAATGATCCTTAAAAATGACAGCTGCCTTCTAATAATTGAGTTTTTCTCTAGTCTAGTCTTGGAGCTGAAAAAGTATCTGTACTTGTACTTGGTATCTGAACATCCCTAGTACATAGCATAGTCAAACAGGACAGCCGAAGCATCTGGGGGGCGGGTCGAGCACTTCCTCCCCAACAGGCTTTGTTTTTATTGTTGCATATACTTTTGGGACTTAATATTGCAGGATAGCCAGGAGGCGTTATCCGCCAACAGACATGGCCTGATTCTGCCTAGACTACAATTCGCCTTTAGTGAAGGGGTAGGGTAGTGTTTTTCCTGGAAGGAAGGTGTTTTCTTTGCATGCTACTTTACACTACAATGAATGTTAACATTGTGGTGGGTTAGAGAGCAAGCAGTTATGTCACCAGTGTTATTCTTGAAAATATATTTTAAAGCATTCACCCTACATGATGTCCATACATAGGCAGATGTGTCACCAAGGATGACGGTTATTAAGACATTTGCAATTCCTCTAGCCCATTCCTGCACCAATGTGATTCACTGCAATGTACTCTCTGACTAAGATAGAAAAGGGAAAGATGAGTGCCTGTTTGAATGATGTTCTGAGATGTTCTTTATCAACCTCTGGGTAATATTTACACAGTCTGATCTTTGTGTTATTGGGAACATCACCTGTTTGGTGGTGTGCAAAAACCCATGTTCCAATTATTTATTTGGGGTACAAGAACAAACTCTTTTTCCTGATAGACAGGTAGATGATATAGTCAAATAAGAGCAATATGGTAGTGTACTTCTAAAAGGGGAGCCCTGTACAAAGACACACTGTTACTTTGCCATAAATGGCATGCCATTGCTGTTCCCCTACTAAAGTTGATAGTTGTCAGGCTACCACACTTACCCTCTGGATTAAGTACTTTTTGAGCCACTGACACAGAAGAACTGTTCATATCAGGAAAGTTAGAGAAAGGTCAGATGTCCTTATCTGCATACTTGTTCTAGTTTAGTGACTCCAAGTATTGAAGAAAGAGGGTCAGCAGGACTGCAAAGTAACTAGCTGCCATTTGCATCAATGTCAGGCTTCATGTTTATCTCAGGAAAGTTTTCCTCTATAGTCAACAACTGTATTTAGCTTTGCCTACCTCCTATGTTGCCAATCTTCAATAAAAGATAAAAACTGCACTCAAATACCTACCTGTCAGAGGGCCTCCTCCATGCCTATGGTACCTCCACTACTTCCAGCAGAATGAGGTAGGCAAGAGATTGGAAATGGAGGCAGAGGCATCTATTAGCTGCCTTTGCCCAGGATAAACCCTAGCAGGAAAATTTCCCCAACCTTTGTAAAATTCCATGAAACCTATGTGGTGATACGACACCAGTAACTGAAGTGCAGCACAGCTTCTGCAGGTCAGGGGAACCCACTTGTACAACGTATATGTGTCTGCAGGAGGACTTTATTTAGCAGTGCTATAACAGCAACAACGTCTCAAATAAGTTCAGATACAAGAACTTGACAGAAGACACGTGTACTGTATATATGAAGAAATAAGTTCACATTAAAACAAGACATAAACCTAACAAGAAATAATGGTTTCCATGCATGTTTTTACCATAAGGCCTGGTAAACCTGTAGCCAAGTGGAAGACCTGCTCCCCACGGGGTAAGGGCTGGTGGTCACCCTCCAAACAACCTCGAGGATAAACTTAATTCCCAGTGGCCATGGGCCTGTACAAGAAACCAGGACAAACTCTTCACACCCAAGTCTCAGCAGCACGCAGAGTTCCCCTTCCTTGCTTTCCTCAACTAACAAGCACAGCAACTCTGAGTCCCAACACAACTTGGCAGAGCCTGTGGGTGTGCAATCTAACACCCATGTGTACCTTTTCCTAGGTTTCATTACGTTTGTGTTTTAATGCTTGTGTGATGTGTGTTTTTTTAATGAGTGTGTGATATGTTTGTTTTAATGCTTGTGTGATGTGTGTTTATTTAATGAGTGTGTGATGTGTGTTTAATGCGTGTGTGATGTGTGTGTTCTAATGCGTGTGCGATGTGTGTTTTATTACGTGAGTGATGTGTGTGTTTTAATGCATGTATGATATGTATGTTTTAATGAGTGTGTGATGTGTGTTTGAATGCATTTGTGATGTGTGCGTGTGTTTCATTCTGTGTGTGTTTTTATTGAGTGTGTGATATGTATGAGTTTTATTGAGTGTGTGTGTTTTATGAGTGGATGATGAGTGTGTGTGATGTGTGGGTGTGTTTTATGAGTGTATGATATGTGTTTTTATGAGTGTGTGCGGGTGTGTTTTATGAGTGTATGATACAGTATGTGTGTGTTTTTATGAGTGTGTGTGATGTGTGGGTGTGTTTTATGAGTGTATGGTATGTGTTTGTTTTTTTATGAGTGTGTGCGGGTGTTTTATGAGTGTATGATATGTGTGTGTTTTTATGAGTGTGTGTGATGTGGGGGTGTGTTTTATGAGTGTATGATATGTGTGTGTTTTTATGAATGTGTGTGAGGTGCGGGTGTGTTTTATGAGTGTATGATATGTGTGTGTTTTTATGTATGTGCGTGATGTGTAGATTGTGGTGTATATGTGTTTATGATTGTATGATTATATGTGTTTGCATCTGATAAATGTTTGAACGTGTGTTTCTCTATTTCGCCTAAGGCAATGATGCTGAGTGTTTTTTAAACCCCAGTGACCAAACTAAAACACAATACCAAATGTATTTTCAATGTTTGCACTTTGAGATAAACAAATTGATTTTGCGTTGCAGTTTGGGCAATTGGGTTCAAAAACATTCGCCATCACTGGATTAGACACTGCCAGGACCAAAGACCAGTAAGATCTTGTTAAGTACTTTGAAACCTGTTCATTTTTCTGTTGCTCTTGTCTGTGTTTGTAAAATATTTGCTGTAAATATTTTTCTTGCATTATTTATCTTCTCCTTTCATTAAAAAACAATATTTACAAATTGTTAAGCTTTATCACTTAAATCAGAAATAAAAGAATTCTTGCTTCTTGAAGAAAGCCACCATATTTTAAACTCTGTTTCATCCTTGTCTGACATGGCAGTGTGTGTCACAGACATTTCCAAAAGGCCAGAATTGCTATAACAGATACTGTGCATGGTGCTTCCATTAAAACACATGGGGGGAATTTATCAAAACTGGAGCAGACAGAATCTGGAGCAGTTGCCAATGGCAACCAATCAGCATCTCTCTTCAGTTTGCTCAGTTGAGATTTGAAAATGAGAGATAGAAGCTGATTGGTTGCAATGCAAATCTGCTGCAGATTTTGTCTGCTCCAGTTTTGATAAATTCCCCCCAGTGTTGAGTTAGAACCTTTACGCAGATGTTATATGCTTTTACAGAAGAAATAGCAAAAGCGTGCATGATTTGTGTGTGTGTGTGCATGTGCCTGGGGTGTCATATAAACAAACATCCAAGTACAGAAGTACAAATGGACGCCAAACTGGAGACAGTCCAAAGTGCCTTTTAATTGTTTGTAACATGTCGCATAAAAAAACCCAACGCATTTTATGGTTCTGAAACATGTACAATTAAAGTCACTCTGGACTCTTTGTTGCAGTTTGGCGCCCAGTTGCTTCTGTGTGCTCATTGTAAAAATGGGCTTGCGGTGCCATTACTTTCTAATGGCACCCCAACCGGCAAGTTGCGCAGTTTTGTGCCGCATTTTCACGTGTGGCAAAGAAAAATGCGTCCTGAATGTCGCATAAAATAGTGTAGGAGCCTTTTGCCACACGTTTTTGACCCCATTGAAATCAATAGGGCCGAGCGGCAAAGGCGACGTGCAAACGCTCATGAACGTGCGTTCCCCACATGCGCAGATATTAACCTAAGGGAGGTCTGTGTGTTTGAGAGCTGCTTTAACAGAGCCAGTGAGCTTGTTCAAAGATGTGCTCGCGTTTTAGCCACTGGAATAAGCAATGGAATGCCAGAGCCTCTTAAATGTGTTTTTTTTCCAGCTATAAAGTAACATGTAGGTATGTAAGACTTTATTCTATGGTGGGTGCACGTCAGGTAACATTCTGTCCTTTGAATTTCTATGTCATATATTGATATGGTAATATCTGAGTAACCGCTATACTGTACATATCTGTATGTTAGTGCTCACAGAAGAACCTAATATGATATGCTTTTACATAAGGACTTGTGCAATGACAGAAAATGTGATGTCATATGTACATATAAGTGTGTGAAAGACAGTCACAGTCATAAACAGAGACATAAACATAACAAAAAAGAAATTCAAAATGTAAAATGTTTATTCAAAAAGACACACGCAACTATAAACATGGTAAATAAAAATAATACATTACAATGCATCATGAAAAATACTTGTCTTCGGATATAGTTGCACTGGGTCATTGATAAACAATACATACAACATCTAACACCATTTAGATAATAAACTGCCCTTTATAACAGTTCTGTATGCTATGATGTTTCATATATAAGAAAGCCTGAATTAGGACTGCCTTAAAGAAAACAACGATTATGCCATACTCACAACAAAAACTCAAGACTAGCACAGATTCGGCCACCAAGGATTATGGTATTTCTGTAGTTTGCTGTGGTGACAGTGAAACAAAGTGTTCCGCTCGGAGCTGATAAGCAGCAGGATCTACCTTATACAACTAAGAAAAAAAATACATTATAACACATTCTAAAACAGCAACGAAAATATACAGATGGCAGAGTTTATATCATTATCTAAACATATATATATTTACACACAAATACTAGACATATACAGGCTCAAAATATTAGTTTTGGATCAAATAAAAAATTTTGGGGGGGATTTAAGGATCCAAATTTTGATTATTTTTGTTATTTGGATCCATTCAAATGTTTTCTCGCTGGTCATCTTAGTCCGCACTGGTCGTCTTAGTCCGCACTGGTCGTCTTAGTCCGCACTTCTCATCTTAGTCCGCACTGGCCCTCTTAGTCCGCTCTGGCCCTCTTAGTCCGCACTGGTCATCTTAGTCCGTACTGGTCATCTTAGTCCGTACTGGTCATCTTAGTCCCTACTGGTCATCTTAGTCCCTACTGGTCATCTTAATCCATACTGGTCATCTTAGTCCATACTACTCATTTTAGACCATAGTGATAATCTTAGTCTGTACTGGTTATTTTAGCCTGCACTGGTCATCTTAATCCGTACTGGTCATCTTAGTCAATACTGGTCATCTTAGTCCATACTACCCATTTTAGACCATACTACCCATTTAAGTCCGCACCGGTCCTCTTAGTCCGCACTGGTCCTCTTAGTCCGCACTGGTCATCTTAGTCCGTATTACTAATTTTAGACCATATTGATAATCTTAGTCTGTACTGGTCATTTTAGTCCGCACAGGTCATCTTAGTCCGCACAGGTCATCTTAGTCCGCACTGGTCCTCTTAGTCCGCACTGGTCCTCTTAGTCCGCACTGCTCCTCTTAGTCCGCACTGCTCCTCCTATTCCATACTGGTCATCTTAGTCCGTTACCCATTTTAGACCATACTGATAATCTTAGTCCGTACTGTTCATCTTAGTCTGCACTGGTCCTCTTAGTCAAAGTCAAAGCATATTTCTTAGTTTTGGATAGTTAGGGAAGAATTAGAACCTCTGTTTTTTATGTAATCTCTTTTTTGTTTCCTTGCTGGGGGAGATTCATCCTCCCTATAAGTCCTGGTGACCATTGTCACTGAGACAGAAGGCGATGGGGAATTCAAAAATTCCCCTGACTTTTTAGACATTTCCTTTGACTTCTTGTTGCATTAAGAAGCAGTGCCGCTGATAGGGGTAGAAGCTACTCTCCCATACTGGATCTTGGCACCATCGAGTCAGCAGGAAGGGCCCAGCCTTAGCTTGTCCTGTGACACAGGGGGAAATGGTTCCCTCGGCTGGGGGACCCTGTCTGGTAGGCTACATATATGGGGCCCTATGATATCTACTGACGGCTCTGTAAGGAAGTAAAGGGAAATCTCCCCAATGGAACACACAGCAAAAAAATAAACTGATAGAGGTTTCCTTTCCCTTCTCTATCCAACAGGCCCCATTCACGCTTGCTTCATGTTTACAAATCTGCAGATTTTGGCTGTGTTATATACTACCGCCTATCCACCAGGTCACCACTGTAGCAAACTAAAAGCTGTCAACCTGTGCACATAGGTCATGACATAAAGCCTGTTCCTCTACACAGACAGAGTCAACACTGACCTGTCACAGCTGTTCATTTCCTCCTACACATTACAGGTCATATTTGCCTTTGGATATCTGTGTTTATTTAGTTAACCCTCTAAGATAATAAAGTCTAACTCCAGCCAAAACTTGTGGGAAAGGACTACGGTAGTACTGGATGTTTTAAAATTGTTTGAGTACCTGTTCCTCTTATTTTTTGGTTCTAAAACATCCAGGTGGACGGGAAGAAGTTACAAATATAATTCCATACTTACAATCCAACAGCTTTAGACAGAAAGCAAATATTCAACTCGAAGGAACGATATGCAGCGGGACACACCTTACTCGTTCACCCTGTGTAGAAGTGAAAGTTCAAAATTTGGACTTCTACCTTTTATCCCTATGGCCCCACCCACATTATCTTCTTTAGTCCTTGCTGATTGGTTGCTAGCTAATTTCTAGAATATTCTTTTCTATAATGTGATAGCAGCTCCTTCCTGATTGGTTGCTGGTTAATTTTGAAAATAACCTTTTCTATAATGTAATACCTACCCCTCCCTTCCTTTAGACTTTGAACACTGAAATGTGACTGTATGTTAACAATCAGCTGCATTTCAATGCAATTAAAATGTATGACATATAATAAAGTAATTTTGCTATGAAGACTAACCTTTATTTTTTTTTGAGAAAATGAAAACTGTGCTATACTTATAGGGGCCAACTGGGAAAGCTGTTAAAAAAGAGATGATTTTGTTTTGGTAAACAATACTATATTTAAAAATGTTTTTGGATCTTTGATTAGGTATAAAAATAATATTTTTCTTTAATTAAAGCAGAACTCTGAGGGGAAAAAAACCTTAACCCTTGCAGTGGGGCTACCCTCACATGATATGTTGTTTATCAACAATTAATATTTTAATTTGGAGAATACATCAATATATATGTATTTTAAAGCATAACTCAAGAGTACAAATTTAATCTTAACCCTTACAGCAGGGCTACCCCTGCACTGCAAGTGTTAAATGGTCAATGCTCAAGGTCCAATAATAACAAAGTTGTACTCACCCGATCCTCGGAGCTGACTTGCTCTTAGACAGGTGCCTTCAACCTCTTTCCAGTGATGGTATGTCCCTCGGTGTCTTCAAGTCCTATACATCGTGCATGGAACATGATGACTCCAGGACCTTATACTGCTGCAGCGGAGAGGGAGAGAAGTGGAAGGGACCAGCTGGGGGATCAAGTGAGTATAACTTTGTTACTTTTGAGCCTAGATGAAAACGAGCACTTAAAGGAGAACTATGAGGTGAGTGATTTTCACTCAACCTCATAGTTCAAGCCGACGTGTGACAATGAAACTGTCACACGCCGGCTCTATAGATCGGGAATCGAGCGAACACACACCGTCGCTAGCTCACTTTCCCATCATCTCCCTGCAGAGAGCTGTCAGTCACGGCTCCCTGCGGGGATTCCTCCCTCCCCTCTCCAATTTTCCAGCGCTCACCGGAGGAACGGGGGAGAGGTTTGGCACAGCTGGCTCTGCCTCTAGATAGGCAGAGCCCGCTGTCACTCTTGCAGCTGGGTGGACCTTGACAGCATTGTCGGAATCTGTCCCGGTTGCAACGCTCTCAGTATATAGCGAGCTGTAGCTCTCAGTATATAGCAAGCTGTAGCTCGCTATATACTGAGTTTTGGGTCACAGGAAAAGGTTAGTATATGTCCTCCCGTGAAGTTCAGATCTTCTGCCAGGAGACGAGCAGCGATGCAACTGCACAGACTCCATGGGCCAGGAAGTGCCAGCTAACACAGAGGAGTCAGCGATGGATCGGAGAGCGGCACCATCGCTGGAGGGAGAGCTGAAAACTACAGGAAAGAAGATGGTGATCAGATCAAGAGGCATCATTTAAGGTAAGTCTTTACACTAACATGGTTATTTGTCACTTTAAAGTCACTTTAAGAAAATTCTTCCTCTTGGACAAAGTATTTTTTTATTTTCAAAATAGTAAACAAAGAATTACCTGGTGAAAATAATTAAAAAATGATAAAACGCTGGAAAAAAACAAAAAATTAATGCAGGCACCTTATCTAAGGACTGGTGAGCTTCAATACATACATTTTATTTACACTTATGACAGCACACTGGTAAAATACACCCTAATATTCATGAAGCTATTTCTTAGAATTAGTAGGACACCATATAAGCATGCTTCACCTGTTATTATTGTCAGGGTTATTCACAAAAGGGTGAAGAGTTTGGAGAAGGCAGGGGAATTTAACAATTTGGGACAACATAGCTGGACTGGAAAGTGAGCTGAATTGGAGAATTTTTCCTAATCAGCTATGTTGTCCTAGATTGTTCACTTCTCCTGCCTTCTCCAAACACTTCACCCTTTTGTGAATAACCCATGGGGTGGAGAGTTAAAGTAGAACTCAGGGCAAACAAAAACGTACCCTTGAAGTGGGGCTACCCCCACAATGCAAGGGTTGAGTGTTTTGTTTGGTCTAGGGGCTGAAATAAAGCTGTTTTACTTACCTGATCCCAGCTTCCTCTGGTTTGCTAGACCAGCACCTGCAGCCTCTTCTTCCCTTTGTTCCAGCAGTGTAAGCCCCGCTGACGTCATCATGTCTTATACAGGTCCATTGACCAGCATAAGTCCCCATTCACACCTAGGCTTACCGGGAGCGTGCATCATGCACGTTTTGTTCTCGCATTTGCCACACGTCCTGATTGGTTTCAATGTGTAAATACACGCCCAACAACCACAGGAAAGTAGTGCATGTCGCAAAATCTGCGACATACATTCCGCAGTTTTTTCTCCACGTTTGTGCGCATTTTAACATGCATTTGCCCAGCCGTGTTTGGGGTGCCATTCACTGGTAATGGCACAGCAAGCATGTTTCACGTATTTGACGCGCTTTGCAATTGTGTGTCAAAGCGCGCATTTTTGTGTGCATTTGCTACGGGTTCACGAGACTTTCAGGTCTGAATGGGGACATGAGGGCACTGAAGGATATTCCATAGCTGGAGTGAAGAAGGATAAAGTTGAGCGTCGACGGGATCAGGTAAGTAAAACTGCTTTATTTGATCCTCCGAGACAAATCAAGCATTACACTCTGTAGTGCAGAGGGAGCGCCACTGTAAGAGTAAGATTTTTTAACAATGGCTATTTAGGGTTTTAGGCTTTTTTTTGTGGTTCATTCTCTAACATATTTTCTTTGGAATCAAAATTTTTTTTTTTTTTAAATGACAGCACTGAAAAAAGTACGCATTAAGTCATGTGGCCAGCTCTCTTCCAAACAGGGAGCTCACTCTGTTACATTAAAGAGGAACTTCCCCGTCCCCCATTTAATTTTTATAAATCCCCTCCTACTTAATGCTGGCATTCCCTTATTCTGTCCTACACGTTACCCAGTGGCCTGTGTATAGCTCAACATGCAGCTAAACCCTCATAAGTCGATAAATCTCTCCCTCTTGGCCAGAACATTCCTCAACTGACTAAAGCTGGCCATACACCTATAGATTATCTGCAGATTTTCTATGGTCAGATGGAAAAAGTGCAACAGAATCCTCCATCTACGCTTAACTGTGTGGATGGAGGAATCTCCCACTGGGCCAAGCTTCAGTATCTTGATAGTCGGCCCCGCTGGCTCTCGAAATACTTGAAAAATGCCTGCATCCAATCAGATTGTTCAGGTATTTTGAGAGCCAGTGAGGCCGACTCGCAAAATACTGAAGCTTGGCCCAGTGGGAGATTCCTCCATCCACATAGTTTAGTGTAGATGGAGGAATCTGTTGCACTTTATCCATCTGACCATAGAAAATATGCAGATACTTTATAGGTTTATGGCCAGCTTTAGTCACCCAACCAGCAAATCCAGATGCCCTGCTGTAATTTGCATCCAGATGCAACATTCTAGGTTCTCCTCCATCAACTTCCCTGACTTTATCGGGAGCAGGCTCTCTTCCAGGTTCAGGCAGCCAGCCCTGATGATGCACCATCACCTCCTCTGTCTGCTGTATGGAAGCTGATGCCTTTTGGGATATGTGACGTTCATTTCCTAGGAGGCTTCTGGAGCAGAACACGTCATTCTCACCTAGGCAAGAACAGAGAATAGGGGACAATGTTAATAAAAAAAAAGTAATTAAAGAAAAAAAAAGGGATGATTCTAATGTTGAAGGGGGAGGTTGAGTGTTTAAAGGTGGCATAGTTATATTTCAGGGTGAAGTTCAGTTTTAAGCAACACTTGCTCCATATTGCGGCTGCAATTTTATGAATGGGCTGCAAAGTGCAGGTTGTGGTATGAAGTATATAAGGGAGAGCAGATAGCTTCATGCATTCTCCATTATAAATGAGTCCCATGTATTTCTTTATGTAGGGAGATACTTTAGTAATAAAAGGGTTCAGGAACGCAGATATGGACTGGTAGCAATGAAAGGTTGTGATGTAAACATGAATCAGAAGAAATCAGGGAGCCCGCCCAGCATTTGCTGCACTCCATTCAGATTCCAACTACGTAGCAACCAAATCTCCGTGATCACTGAGAGTTACCGGCTTGTTGTCAGTCCTCTCATTTCTAGGACACTGACAACATGATATCAGTGAGATAACTGACAAGTGTCAGCTCCATGTCTCAGCAGTACAAAGGTTGGAATCTCTTGTGTGTGGAACTGACATCGGACAGAACATCACACACTGACAGCCAGCGCTGGAACTCAGCCTGGTCACATGACACTTGTTTACTTTCAGGAGTTTTCCCTGGCCTGGGATTGGAGGATGGGCTGTCAGGTGACACACCAGGAAGTGCTGGCAGCAGAGTGTGCAGTGTGGAGGGAGATTTCTGTGTCGTATTTCCAGGTTGCCTGGCAGTGTGTGTGTGTGTCATGGCTGAGTATCAGCTGGAGGCCACAGAGGGCGGCGGCATATACTCCATCCCACAGGGGGAGACCATGATAGGAAGAGGACCCTTTCTGGGGGTGAGTACCATCTCCTCACTAGGGGGTGTGTGATGTGTACATAGAATGGGGGGAGTTCATCAATACTGGAGCACACACAATCTGGAACATTTGCCCATAGTAGCCAATCAGCGCCTCTCTACAGTTTCTTCAATGAAGATTTGAAAATGGAAGAGAAGCTGATTGGTTATTATGGACAACTGTTCAATTCCCCTCCCTATATGTTATATCCTATGTACCTCTTGCATACCTCACATCCTCACTGCACTGATACCACACCTGACAGCAGTGTGTGTATTGTATACTGCTAGTCAGGTGTGTGTATTGTATACTGCTAGTCAGGTGTGTGTATTGTGTACTGCTAGTCAGGTGTGTGTATTGTATACTGCTAGTCATGTGTGTGTATTGTATACTGCTCGTCATGTGTGTGTATTGTATACTGCTCGTCATGTGTGTGTATTTTATACTGCTAGTCATGTGTGTGTATTTTATACTGCTAGTCATGTGTGTGTATTGTATACTGCCAGTCATGTGTGTGTATTGTATACTGCTAGTCATGTGTGTGTATTTTATACTGCTAGTCATGTGTGTGTATTGTATACTGCCAGTCATGTGTGTGTATTGTATACTGCTAGTCATGTGTGTGTATTTTATACTGCTAGTCATGTGTGTGTATTGTATACTGCCAGTCATGTGTGTGTATTGTATACTGCTAGTCATGTGTGTGTATTGTATACTGCTAGTCATGTGTGTGTATTGTATACTGCCAGTCATGTGTGTGTATTGTATACTGCTAGTCATGTGTGTGTATTGTATACTGCTCGTCATGTGTGTGTATTGTATACTGCTCGTCATGTGTGTGTATTGTATACTGCTCGTCATGTGTGTGTATTGTATACTGCTCGTCATGTGTGTGTATTGTATACTGCTCGTCATGTGTGTGTATTTTATACTGCTAGTCATGTGTGTGTATTTTATACTGCTAGTCATGTGTGTGTATTGTATACTGCCAGTCATGTGTGTGTATTGTATACTGCTAGTCATGTGTGTGTATTTTATACTGCTAGTCATGTGTGTGTATTGTATACTGCCAGTCATGTGTGTGTATTGTATACTGCTAGTCATGTGTGTGTATTGTGCTAGTCATGTGTGTGTATTGTATACTGCTAGTCATGTGTGTGTATTTTATACTGGTAGTCATGTGTGTGTACTTTATTCTGCTAGTAATGAGTGTGAATTGTAAAAGGTCTTCCAGTGAGACTGTTGTGGCAGAGTGGGTGTATGTGGCGTGCTTTATCTGTGTGACAGTGGTAGATGAGTTCATTTTCTAGGTGACAGGTGCACAGTGAGAAGTGAGACTTTGGTAGACGGCTGAGTTTGACGTGTTGACATTTGGTTGGAGGCATGTCCCGGCATGTGTGTCTGTGCTCATCGGACAGTGTGACATATCGCCCTCTTCTTCCCGTCTGCTGTTACTTGTCTTCTGAATCTGAACGTTTACACTAATATCATTGCTGGCCTATTTAATGTTGAGCTGGTTCTTTTTGTATACCATTTGAAGTATTTGTAGACCCAAACACTAAAATCTCATAGAAGCGTTCAACATGTTAAAACCTCAAAAGTCAGTTTCAGTATTTTTACATTTGCAGCTTTTATTATAAAAAATTTCTCCCAGCCATGGTCAGGTCTCTGTAATGTGGGAACACGAGAATTCCCACACAGCATGAAATCGCATGTGGCACTGTGTGCTGCGGTGCCATTATTTCCTCATGACACTTCAACACTCCTAGCCATTGCATGTGCGTTGCATCACACCACAACACCTGGTAACCTATTACTATGTGGTGTGATGTATAAAAAAAAAGGGTGCACACACTTCTTTGAGTGTGATTAGATGCAGTAGGCAGCCCTGCAGCAATGCATCATTTAAATTACCTGATTTGCCACATTGCAATGATGTTAATGAGGGCTATGTGATGTTGTCCTTTAACCCTTTCTCTGCCAACGATGTAACACAGAAAGCGATTCTGGCTGGTGAAGTGTGCCCCCTCCGCCCGACAACCCCTGCCTTGCTTCCTGGGCTCTGCTGTCCCTTCTGTGGTAGAGGGGAGAGACCGGCGAACATGCTTTTGCCGATCTCCTCCCCGCTGAACAGAGCTGGAGATGACTTCACTTCCGGTTTCTCAGCTGTCATTTCCAGGCTAGAAAAGCTGGGGAAGAAGCTATCCAAGTGCGATGTGTGCTTGAATAGCTTCTTTGCAGTGGAAATGTGACACTAGGGGTCTAATAGTCCCCTAATGTCACCATAAAGAGCACCTGTCACCACCTAATATTCTATCACATAGGCGGCTTGTAAGCACCCCCATGTGATAACAGTCGAGTAAAGTAAAAAAAAGCAAAATAAAATACATTTTAAAAATAAAAAAAGTTTTAAAGTCCCCCGCCCCCACAAACGCACACATAGTAACGTAAGCACGTGTCGGGTGCGTCTACCTGGAAAACGTCAATTGTGCTATATATCTGAGTTTGGGATTTTGCCAGCTATGGCTGTGGATTTGTTCTTTTTAATATTGGAGTCAATTCTTGGTCTGGGATCAGTTCTTATCTCTAAGCATTTTGTGATTTTAAATCCTAGGTGACATTAGGGGTCTTGGAGACCCTGATGTTTCCATAAAGAGGACCTGTCACGTCTTTTGCTATCACACCTTTTTGCTATGTGATCGCAATAAAGTTAAGTGAAAAAAAAAAAAGGAAAAAAATATAAAGTTACACATAAAAAAATAATAAAATTTAAAAAAAAAAAAAAGTTCCCACCCATACATACACGCGTGCAAACATGCGTCGGGTGCGCATACCTGCGAAAACGACGATTGCGCCCATTACGCCACACATGTTACATATCACCGCGAACGGCGCAGTGAGAGCAATAATTCTAGGGCCATCAATCACTCAATCATTTTGGGGATGGTAGTTTTTTGCGATTTCGCAGGTGCGCACAATTTTTAAGCTTGACATGTTTGGTGTCTACCCGACGTGACGCCGTCTTTTATATTTTACCAAAAAACTGAGTAATAATAATTGTTTCCTAACATAATGTAAAAAAAATACTTTTTTTTGTTTTCCAAAATTTTCAGTAATTCTCCCAAAATATTATAAAAAATAAAAACCCCGGTGGTGATTGAATACCACCAAAAGAAAGCTCTATCTGTCCCCAATAAATGGTATAAAATTCATTTCAGTACAGCGTTGCATGACGGAATAAACGTCAGTCAAAGTACCGCAGCGCTGAATACTGAAAAATGGCCTGGACATGAAGGGGGTCTAAACACCTGGTCAGCAAGCGGTTAATGGCATCCCAGTCTTAGTCCGTAGGGCTCAATATTGAGTTGGCCCACCCTTTGCAGCTAGAACAGCTTCAACTCTTCTGGGAAGGCTGTACACAAGGTTTAGGAGTGTGTCTATGGGAATGTTTGACCATTCTTCCAGAAGCACATTTGTGAGGTCAGGTTCTGATGTTGGACGAGAAGGACTGGCTCGCAGTCTCTGTTCTAATTCATCCCAAAGGTGTTCTTCAGGACTCTGTGCAGGCCAGTCATGTTCCTCCACCCCAAACTCGCTCATCCATGTCTTTATGGACCTTGCTTTGTGCACTGATGCGCAGTCATATTGGAACAGGAAGGGGCCATCCCCAAACTGTTCCCACAAAGCATGAAATTGTCCAAAATGTCTTCGTATGCTGATGCCTTAAGAGTTCCCTTCACTGGAACTAAGCGGCCAAGCCCAACCTCTGAAGAGCAACCCCACACCATAATCCCCCCTCCACCAAACTTTACACATGGCACAATGCAGTCAGGCAAGTACCATTCTCCTGGCAACCGCCGAACCCAGACACGTCCATCGGATTGCCAGACAGAGAAGCGTGATTGGTCACTCCAGAGAACACGTCTCCACTTCTCTCTGTACACCACTGCGTCCGACGCTTTGCATTGCACTTGGTGATGTAAGGCTTGGATGCAGCTGCTCAGCCATGGAAACCCATTCCATGAAGCTCTCTACGCACTGTTGTTGTGCCAATCTGAAGGCCACATGAAGTTTGGAGGTCTGTAGCTATTGACTCTGTAGACAGTTGGCAACTTCTGCGCACTGTGCACTTCAGCATGCGCTGACCCCGCTCTGTCATTTTATGTGGCCTACCACTTTGTGGCTGAGTTTCTGGTGTTCCCAGTTGCTTCCACTTTGTTATAATACCACTAACAGGTGACCGTGGAATATTTAGTAGCAAGGAAATGTCACGGATGGACTTATTGCACAGGTGGCAACCTATCACGGTTGTTTTGTGGAAGCAGTCTGCATGCCTAGGTGCTTGATTTTATACACCTGTGGCCACGGAGGTGATTAGAACACCTGAATCCAATGATTTGGAGGGGTGTCCCAATACTTTTGGCAATATAGTGTGCGTGTATGTATATATATATATATATATATAACAGGTATTTATATAGCGCCGACAATTTACACAGCGCTTTACATAGTTGATTGCACATTCACATCAGTCCCTGCCCGCAAAGAACTTACAATCTAAGGTCCCTATCTCCCATGCATACATACAGGGCCAATTTAGATAGGAGCCATTTACCCTACCGGCATTTCTTTGGAGTGTGGGGTACTGAGTGTAGATTAATAAGGAAAAACAATAAATTAAACAACTGTAGTATAAGGCTGCGATATAACAAAATTGAAAAACGTGAAGGCGGTCTGATTAATTTCTGAATTGTATATACACCTCATGCACAGAGTTTGTAATATCACCTTCCTCATCAGATCTTACCTTATTTACCCAGATTTCACGCCTCTTTCTCAGTAAGTTACTTAAAGGAGAACTATGAGGTGAGTACTTTTCACTCACCTCATAGTTCTAGCCGACCTGTGACAATGAGACTGTCACAGGTCGGCTCAGTAGATCGGGAGGTGAGCGAACACATACCGGGTTCGCTCGCCTCTCGATCCTGTCACGGCTCTCTGCCGTGACAGGGGGAGGGGCTGGATTCCCCTCTCCCCGCTCCGATCTGCCAGCGCTGACTGGCGGAACGGACGGGGGAGGGGGCGGGTACAGCTGGCTCTGCCTCTAGATAGGCAGAGCCAGCTGTCACTCACGCAGCTGGGCGGATCCCGTCATCTAAGTCGGGATCCGCTCCGGCTGCGGCGTCTCAGTATACCGCGAGCTGTAGCTCGCGGTATACTGAGCTTAGGGTAACGGGAGGACTCTAGTTTGTGTCCTCCCGTTACCCTAAGGAGAACTATGGGGAAAATCACTGACCCCATAGTTCTCCTTTTTAATATAACAGCATTTTCTGTGTTGTGGGCGATCATATTACCATTATTCTCATTTTTGTTAGTCATTCAGACGGAATCCTCTAGATGGCACCAGTGTTCGGCTTTTTCAGGGTACAGTATTTGTTCTTTGGAGCCATTGAAGAGAACCTGTGTTTTTGTCACTAACTTATACAGCTTCTTGTATATTGCATTCTTATAGTTTATAGCCAAAACTTTTTTTAGCGTGGGAAAGGGTTTAACATTGAAAATTAATGAGTCTAGGTGTGTTTAGAGCTCATTTCTAGAGGCACCTGGAAACCTGTAATGCTTTGCTGTGGCTGAATGCACCCGTTTAGCAGTGTCTAGGTGCATTCATTCTAGCTGTGTTTACAAAATGAGGATTTTCTGCCTGCTGCCGTTTAGCCGGGTTTTAGACATCTAAGCAGGACTAAACCCAGGGAAATTCTATATACAGGAAAAAGTGATCCGGGAAGCATAAAAAATGTTTATACTTCCCATATAACTTCTCCTGTATTAATGCAGGTGGCCAGTGTGCATAAGGCCATAAGCTGGCCATACACTTATAGATTATCTGCAGATTTTCTCTGGTCAGATGGATAAAGTGCAACAGATTCCTCCATCTATACTAAACTATGTGGATGGAGGAATCTCCCACTGGGCCAAGCTTCAGTATCTTGCTAGTCGGCCCCGCTGGCTCTCAAAATACCTGAACAATGTCTGCATCCAATAAGATCACATCCCAGCCGACTCACTGCGTTCCGGTGCGATCAGAAAAAATAGTGCATGTAGCATTTTTTTCTGATCGCACCGCACCAGAACGCAGGCGTTGATGTGCCACACGATCGCACTGTGGCCAGGGGGCGTGGCTGCGGTGCCATTGACTTCAATGCACCACCATGCCCCTTCCCGCCCCAAAAAGCAGTCAGCCGGCCAGGATGCAATCCAGTGCGTTCTGGCACCGAATCGTGCCGGAACGCACTGGGGCTGCTGTGAACTAACCCTAAAGCAACATTTTTTTTTAGCGTTGGATAGAATGGAGAGGAATTAGAACACCTGTCCAGTTGTTCTCACTGCCTGTGTTCCTGTTTGTGAAATTCACCCCCTCTCTTTGTCCTGGTAACTGTTATCACTAAGATTAAAAATAAAAGCAAATCCTAAATTTTGAGTAAAAGTAAAAGCAAATCCACTGGGGCACTAGTTCTGGTGACAACAAGGATTTCCCTCACTTTCATTTATGGCTATGGGACAGGAAGTGAAAGGAAATCTCCCCACAGGGACGCAAATAGCACAAAAAAATTGACAGGGGTATAACCCTCACTTACGCTATCCAAAATGAAAAAAATTGTGGCTTTTGTTCCACTTGGACTGCAAAACAAAAGGTGTATGTAAACCTTCAGGGCCAGTTCACACCATATGCAGTTGTGATGCAGTCAGTTTATTTTGACTTCTGCAGTCAAAATACATCACAATGCTTTCCTATGTGCTTTCATTGCAGTCCGTTCAGATGCAGTCAGAAAAAGTGACTGCTTGTCCTATTTTACCTGCATCAAACTGCATCGAAACCCATAAAAGCGCAGTGCAAACGCATAGCAAACGCACCGGAACGCATAAAAAAGACTCCAGTGATTATGTCATCACCCAGGAACTTCTTCTCTGTAGTGTGGAGAGAAAGTGAAGAGAAGGAATTTGTGGATGCAGATGATTTCATCCAATATGTGCGGACTGTCCCCTGCTGTATGACAGCAAACATCCGGGTGCACCCAATATCGACGTCTGCTGCAAAGGCGTTGTCGGAGAATGGCTATAGTCAACACTAGCATCATGCCAGCCAACAAAGAAAGCATGTCTGATCTCCAAAACAAACGTAGGAAATGCTCTGACAGGAAGAGGGAGTGACCAAATTGTCTAATTAGCATTTTCTAGTGCAGAAAAAAAATGCATCAGAAATGCATCAAAATGCATTGCAAACGCGTCAAAACGGATCACAGTGCAACTGCACAGACACACGCAGTTGTGATGCAGTTTCTGGTGTGAACTGGGCCGAACAATAAACTTCTCTTAATTCAGCCTTTTTGGTCTGTGAAATATGCAATTGAAAGCATTTGTTGAAAAATGCAAAATTATACTATACCTTTTGATCAATTCAGAGCTGTCTTGCTCAGCACTTCCTGTGTTATCTTATGGAGTCCTCCCAGTTCTTGTCATGGACTACTAAACAAGAGAGATTTAGTAGTTTAGCAAAGGACAGCTGGGAGGGCTGGCACCATTCCAACCATAATAATAATGTATGTTGTCCGCACACAACAGGACTGAGGGCATTTGTAGTAGATCGACAAGTATTTTTCTTTACCTGTGGGGTCTTTAAAAGGATAAGACATGTGAAATGTGCGTGTTTTGCCCTGACATACACTTAAAGGAGAATGTTCAGAAAAGGGAGGGGCGCCCACAAAATGCTGGGGTCCCTTTGGCGTGAGGCCGACAATGCCAAAGGTTGCTACATTTGCATAGAAGAACCACAACCAAAGAGAATGGGGCTTTTTAGGTGACTTCTAGACAATGCAAAGAGATGCAGCTAGATATAAGGACACGTAGCTCATTTCATAATAAATACATATTTAATAAATTAATATAGATTAATATCCTGGCTAGCAGACATCACACGCTAACACTATGTATGGCGTGTGTGTCTGCGGTGGATGATTCTGGAGGAGGGGGACCTGTGAATTTGGAGAGTCAAGTTGACTCGGGATATCTAAGAAGTGGGAATACCCCATAAGATGTGCCCCCAGGCCACCTCTCCTTATCTCCTGGCTGAGTGGAGGAACTCCCCTAGGCCACCTCTATAAACTTCTTGATAAAGCTACAGCGAAACGCGTCGAAGAATGGACAAGTACAGATTTGTCAGAAGAAATATGGAACAATATGAAATATGTGACAATATAATTGACCAATTAACTATGGACATTGGTATAATGTACTCAATGTTAAAATATAATTAATTATTGCCATTGTGCATAATACAAATCTGTACGGGATCCTAGAGGTGTTATGCTGATTATACATGTAATGTGGTCTTGTCATAAATGATTGTGTTACGTTTTATGAATTCAATGTTTGCTAGCCAGGATATTAATCTATATTAAATTATTAAATATGTATTTATTATGAAATGAGCTACGTGTCCTTATATCTAGCTGCATCTCTAGAAGTCACCTAAAAAGCCCCATTCTCTTTGGTTGTGATTTACGAAATTATTCAGGGGTGGTGTATCCTTTTGGTGCTGATCCCAACATGTTTCCATTTACATTTGCATAGAAAAAGCTAGAGTTTTACATTCCACTTCCTGAGCCGAGGGCGACATCCAGACAGATTAGACCGTGCACTAGATACTGTACATGTTACTGCCAACATTATTGGTTGGTTCATTTTAGGACAAATACACTTGTTTTGATTCGTAATGTTTATGCCGATATTTCATTCATATCACTAGGCCAATATTCAGATTGCTTTATACTCCTTTTTAAATGTTACTCTCTTAGGGAGAACAGCAACCAGCTATAAAGATTTCTATCAAGATATAGATCAATACTGTATTAATAAATAAGTATATTATGTTCTCTAAAGCCATTGAACCATTTTTAATTTTTTGCATTGGGAGGGATAATGAAACCAATATATTAATAATGAATACATCTTTCCATTATTAAAGGGATGATATAGTGCATTCTGAGTTTTAGATGTAGATCTGTATTGTAACATAGCCACTGGAGCAAATTCTTAGTGATTCAGCGCAAGCAATGCATGTCAGCTTGATGCCTATTAAAATAAGAGATCAGCCACATGGGAAGTGCATTGATTTTAAAGAGTTGGACATCGCCAAGACCTGTATTGTAAGTAGAAGCTAACAGTCAAAGCCATTGTATAGAACTGGAATACAAGAAGCGGAGCTAGCATAGGTAATGAGCAAATATGGATACCCTTGTATATATAAAATTACAATCTATATGCAGATATTTCATAAAAACATGTATGCATGCATTCGTATCAACGAATACATAAAGATATTATATGCAACTTTTCCCCGGCTTTTGTGCTGCAGGATTTGATGCTATCCTCCTGCCCATGAGATCCTGGGGAACAAAACAGTTTAATTAAAGGGTTAGGAGGGCTGTGCTCATGAGTGCTTACTCATGAGCACTCATGAGCACGGCTCAGTAGATCGGGAAGTGAGCGAACACATACCGGTGTTCGCTCACTTCTCGATCCTGTCACGGCTCTCTGCCGTGACAGGGGAGGGGCTGGATTCCCCCCTCCCCGATCTGATCCACCAGCGCTGACTGGCGGAACGGACGGGTGAGGGGGCGGGTACAGCTGGCTCTGCCTCTAGATAGGCAGAGCCAGCTGTCACTCACGCAGCTGGGCGGATCTCGACATCGATGTCGGGATCCGCTCCGGCTGCGGCGTCTCATTATACCGCAAGCTGTAGCTTGCGGTATACTGAGCTTAGGGTGACGGGAGGACGCTAGTTTGTGTCCTCCCGTTACCCTAAGGAGAACTATGGGAAAAAAAAGCCCTAACCCCATAGTTCTCCTTTAATAGTTAAGGTACTTGAATGCATTTTTAAGGTTTAACTCCTGAATTTAGTGTGACTTTAACTCCTAAATCTGGCCTTACACTAGTAGATTTTCGAACGAAAGATCTTACCTTACCAACTGAAAATGCCATCAGAGACTTGACGAATGTCGAATGAAATATTCAATTTTGGAATGAATGGAGTTTCCTGAACAAAAACCACATTCACTGTTAGAATTTCGTTGGTTTCTAGAAAAAATTTCCATCCTGCTCCCTTTTTTGGTCACTATGGTCGAATTAGATCATCAATTTGACCCCATCAACTAATAGAAAGTCGAAAGCAAGATCTTTTGAAAGTTCCTTCGAAAATCTACTAGAGCTTGGCCACCTTAAGGGCCGGTTCACACCACAAAAGCTGCGTTCCAGAGCGGTGGGTATCTGGAACACAAGCCGGCCGGCTCCCTGCGTTCAGGGGCGGGAGGGGGCGTGCCAGTGCAAGCACTATTTTTGCAGATCGCACTGGACCGGAACGCAGGCACTAATGTGCCACGTGTTCAGGTGCCGGCGATCAAACCACGGGCGGGGGGCGTGGCTGCGGCACCATTGGCTTCAATGCACCGCCACGCCCCCTCCAACCCCAAAACAAAGTGAGCCGACTGCAGTGCGTTCCAGAACACACTCTTTATGATGTGACTGGGCCCTCAGTTAAGTGTCACTTTAAAGTGAAAGAGGCTCTTCATCCAGCATTGTGGTTACTTTTAAGAAAGTATATTTTTACTTTTGTAGAGTGAAATGTTCCTGCATAAGGTGTGTTCACTTTGATCATGTGCTAGCAAAAAATTTGTTTTAATTTTTTAAAAATGTATTTCCCTAGCCGATGGGTATTTAACGTAAGCACCCTGAATCTTCATTTTATACATTAACATTCACGTGGCAAAGTGAAAATATACTTTCCATTTTGAAAAAGAAGTCTTCGCCATTGTTTTTTTTTCTAGTAAATTAACTCCCATTATGCGTCAAATCGCCTGCCCCACTAAAGGCCTCCATTGCAAGCAGAAACTACTACCTCTTTGCCCTTCAGCACACAGCAAAGTCAATGTGTCTGGTTTTAAACCATTTAGCTGAACACATCCTCTTCATAAGCCCCCCGTGTCTGGAAGTACTGGAGGCTGCTTTTGGAGCTTGTATGCTTTTCACACCTGTGGGTACAGGCTCTAAAATATTGGCTTGTGTATAGGACAACTCAGCGCTGTCACAGGAGGCTGGGCTCTCCTTATGCAGCCTCCTATGACAGTGTGTGTCAGAGAGGAGAACGGGTACAAGCACTCAGCGATCAGCAATAGACACTTTATTAGACATTATAACATTAGCAGGACTCCAACTGCCAGAGCAGAGGTGGCAAGAGGGTGTGTGCCCTAGTCTTGAAACCAGCAGGAGTCAGGTAACTAAAAGTGCTTTATTAATTATTTATTAACGAGCGGTTAACCCTTGCAGTGCAGGAGTAGCCCCACTGCAATGGTAGGTTTTTTACTTGGAAATAGGCCTTAAGTCTAGGTTCAGACCTAAGGCTTCTGAAGCTTCACTCGTTTTTCATACGGCAGCCCCATCCTGCCCCGATGATTGCAAGATTAATTTAGCCGTAATTAACGAAAAGCGCCTGGACGAAATGCGGTAATTGATTTGCCGTATTTTCGTTAGCGCAAGCGCAGTGTAGATCGTACGACTTTTGACGGACGGAAACGCCAGCAACCTAAGAAAATCGTACGATCTACCAAAGTTTTCAAACATGCTTGACCGTCAAAAGTCGTACGATTGTACGGTAATGTCGGTCGGACACTGCAATGCACACATATGATTATCGGCCGAAAAGTCGATCGCATACAAAAATCGTCCGATAATCGTAAGGTGTACGGCACCTTTAGACTCATTAAAGCCCAACCCTGGGCTCTCTACTCCTCAAAGAAATGGCTGTTTTGTTTTCTGTTTTTTTTTTTTAATTCGAGCCAATTAATCTTTTCATTATATTCTCACCTGCGGTTGTTCTAGTGGATGACCTGACTGGCAGTGGGAAAGATTATTCAATTTACAATATTCCTGCTTAGAGCCACCACTCTCTGTAAAATGACATGAACTACTGGGCAAATGACAGTAGTGGGAATGTATCCGGGGGATTGTGTTCCTCCTGGCACAATACACAGATTCATTTCAAGGTTACTGGCAGGTGGAAATGAAGACTTGGCTGCAGTTCTCACACATTGCAGTCCAATACACATGAGAATGGATGTGAGGATTAAGCAACATGTGAATCTGATGAAACACAAATCTAACATTTGCAGGCCATGGGATGGTGGAGGCTTCTGAAGCTTCACTCGTGCCCAATATGTCACAGCCTAGGGATAGAAATTTACAAGTTATTCCAAATGTTCTGCCTCAACACAAATCTGTTATTTGAAATGAAAGGAGAGAACCCATCCATGGTACTACATAAAATGTTTAAGCAACAGCCCAGAACAAAACTACTGTCTAACAACGGCCCGTGTTTATTTTAAAGTTTTGGATAGCAGAAAAAAATGTCTAAGTTTTTTTGTCTCTGACTCCAGTACAGGTAATAGGCTTTTGGTTGTTCAGGTGCAGGAAAGCGCAAATGGGAATAAAAGCATTGAGGTGAATTTATCAAAAGTGGAGGAGACAGAATCTGGAGCATGGCAACCAATCAGCTTCTATCTTTTATTTTCAAAGCTTAACTGAACAAGCTGTCTGCCCACGTTTTGATCAATTCCCCCAATGTAAGAAGTTCTAACTTTAGATCACTGTACTAAAATAAATATTTGTCTGTGTCCCTCATGACAATCTACTTGTCGTGATACAAAAAAATTATTTTAACCAATTTGTATTTAACCGTGCTAAGAAGCACTTCTTATCCGACCGCGCTGACCAATAAGTGCCGGCAATTTGCGAGGGAAATTCAAAATCCATAGCACAGGTCTGCGCTGGGCAGCAGATAGTAAACCTTTACCG